>NC_133621.1:131678808-131978808 GCF_048593235.1 Sminthopsis crassicaudata | reverse complement strand
ACCAGGCATTATGCTGAGTGTTTTACAAATTTTATTTCATATAATCTTCACAACAACCTTGGGAGGGAATTATCCTTATTTTATAGCTAAGGAAAGTGAGGTAGATAAAAGTTAAATTATTTGTCAGAGTTATAGGGCTTGTTGGAGGCCAGATTTGAACTCAGTTCTTTTTGATTCCAGGTCCAGTGGGCCAGCTTGTAATACACTTGAGTGATTATTTCCTCCCTGACTTTTGTGTTCATAAAGTAAATACAATAAGTTAATACAATTAATACAACTCATTTGATGCTCAATTTGTGTGTCCTTACTTCTCTTTTCTCTGGGGGAAAGAATGGATCTGGCAACATCCTGCAGAGCATTTGAGGTCTTGTAGGAATCAGATAATTGATTTTAGGTATGGGTAGAGTCACTTACTGATCCCACCTCCCAAACAGCACAATAAATCACATAAATTCTTTACTGGACAGGTGGAAGAACTTGCAGGGTTTCTGCTGGAATGAAAATTGTTTATGGAATTCTATAAGAACTCCCAATAGTCCAAGATATCTTTGGTCATATGCCACCGAATATAACAGGTTTTTCAACTAGCCTACACTTCTCATTCTAAAGTGTTGATCTTGGAGAAAGTCAGAAATTAGTTCAAACCTAATATCAGATTAGCGGTGTGATCCTTAACCTCATCTTAACCTCATCTATCAAATAATCTATAAAATAATCATATCTACTCAGGAGGTAGTACTAAATAATATTTGTAAAATATCTGTAAAATGCTTAGCATAATTGCTGACACAAAATTGCTATGTAAATGTTAAATATTATTAATGTAAGAGACAGCCCCTTCTTTGGATTTCAAGTTAATTCAATTTAACAAGTTTTTGAGTAACTACTAAATACAAAGTATCAAGAATACAAAAATGAGAAATGACTCAGTCCTTACCATTGGGGAATTATATTTTACTAAGGGGAAATATAATAGATAAGCAAATAATAAAATGCAGATGGAATATGAGAATAGGAAAACTGATATTCAGGTCCAGTATTTTAGGAGTGTTAAGAGGAGGAAATTCATTCATGGAGGATAAGGGAGGGCTTCAACTTGAAGGTAACAACTAGTCTAAGAATGAAAGAAAGAATTTCAACCAGAAGAGATAAGGAGGGAGTTTATTCCAAGCAGGGGAATATATAGCCTACATAGGAATAGATGATGACAGAATGGACTTGGGGAACAGATTGTAATTCAGTTTGGCTGGAATAAAGAATATGAAGGAGAATGAAATGAAAAATGACCAAAAAGTAAGTTGAAGCAATTTCTGGTTTGCCCTTTAAAGGCAACAGGGAACCATTGACATATTTTAAGCTGAGAAGTAACATATGTGGTCAAACCTATGAATTAGGAAAATTACTTTAACAACTATATGAAGGTTGAAAACAATGAAAAAAGCACAATAATAAGCACTGGGAATAAAAGAGAATAAAAGAGTCTCCAGCTCTCAAGAAGCTTACATTCTAATAGGGGAAGATAACACATCCAGGAAGTTTCAGTTGTCAGTCAGACAGAAATGCCCAGTGGCCCCAGCAATAAAGTTTATATCATCTCCTTAACAAAACTATGATATTTAATCATTTGACTTTGCCCAGAACGTTGTTGACAAGCACTTTCTTTTTTAGGTTTTCAGTTGACACTGCTGAGGAGGTAGAATGCAAAGCAAATTGTCAAGTTTCTCTCCATTCTCTGGTTATTTCCCTTGATGACACTTGAGAGGGGGTGGGGCTGGACAGAAACCAGGGCCAATGGTTTTGAAGCATTTCTATTCTCAGGAATCCTGGGCTTACTTACCCGTCATAGCAGCTAGTTAGTGGTTGATGTTGATGCTGGTTTGGGTATTTGTCCTCTTCTCCTCTAGGATTAGAGATGTCTGTGAGGGTCAGATTGGAAGATGAGCATGTAGTCTGGAGCAACTGTAATTTCTGACACTCTCAGGCTGTTGAGTCTGAGGGGAAGTGGTGGTTTGTGGTGGTTGCAGTGGCATGACTCACCTGGCACCCTTGTTTTATAGAAAAAGTGAGAACCTAGAAAAAAAGAGGAGATAAGATTATGTTACAGTAGGCTGGTTGAGAGAGAGTGAGGGTCTGAACTAGGATTTTGGACATATAAAATGGAAAGGAGAGGAAGGAAGGTTTTAAGAAATCGTATGGAATTAGCAAATAATTACATGTGGGCATTCAGAGAAAGATGAGTCAAAGGTTACCACAAGATTTCAAATCTAAGTGGCTGGAAGGATAAAGTTGGAATTATGTTTTAACCAGAAACAGAGGATGAGAAGCCATTTTGTACTTGTTGAATTTGAAGTTTCTGTACAATATTCAGAAGAAGTCCAAAAGGCAACTAGAAAGACAGAATTGGGAATCAAGGAAGAGATTGGCATTGAGCATAGAATTGGGAGTCATATTGGAATTATAATTGAACTTCTGGAGTAGATAAGAATCATTAAGGGAGAAATATGGAAAGGTTCTTTTAGAAACCCTGAGGATTGATAGGAGGGAGAAAGAAAAGTATGGTTATATTTGAGATATACTATATTCCACCCCACCAGGATATTGAAAAAATGGATAATAAAGTTGAGAAACAGAGTCATGATCCAGTGGCAGTGAGAGATTTCCCCTTCAGATGATTCTTGGGGTTCTTTGTTAACAATAAAGAAGAAAATATGATAAATTCTACCATTCATTTAGTAAATATTTCAATCTTCAGAAGGCAAGAAAGTACTTCAAAAGATGACAAACTCCATATTCAGAGATATAGAGAGCTGCTATCTTGGATCTAATAGGAAGGATTCACTGCTAATCTAGAAGAGAGCACCTTGGAAGGAAATACATTATCTTAGAATTTTTGACAGAAGATGAAGGAAAGATAGTTATAGCTTAATTCACAATTGAGATTTTGGGAGAATGAATTTTAAAGAATTCAGAAAAAAAGAAAAAAGTACAATCCCATGGTCTGAAATTCTAAAGTGGTAAAAGCTCAAAAGAGATGGGAAACTCTCAAAAATAAATTATGACAACTGGAAAAAAACAATCAATTCTATTAGGAAGAAAAAAGGGAAGCTCTCTAAAGGGGTAGGTGTTGAAGGCATCAGCCTTCAGGTTTTATATAGATGATCAACAACATGATCAATAATGGAATAAGAAAGTAGAATTAAACCAAATCAGTTATATTCTCAATGAATATGTTTCTTGCTTTGAATGTCCTTCCCATGCTATGTTAGCCTAAGTAAGTTTTATTCTCTCAAGATGTTAGCTGGGTATGTTGTGTTGCATTTTATTTCAATCTCAGACCTAAGGCAATAGATCAGCCAGGTGAAGTCTGGTTGCTCTCTCTTTTAGAGAGAGAGAGAGAGGGTGAGAAAGAGAGAGAGAGAGAGAAAGAGAGAGAGAGAGAGAGACAGAGACAGAGAGAGAAGAGAGAGAGAGAGAGAGAGAGAGAGAGAGAGAGACAGAGAGAGAGAGAGAGAGAGAGAGAGACAGAGAGACAGAGAGACAGAGAGAGACAGAGAGATGTATTTTGGTAAAGAAGTTTCACAGATTATCCACATAATTGCCTGTTGTATTCTGGACAATAAGCATTCTTCATCCTCTTAGATTGGTTAGACCAAGCTCATGGATCTCAAGCTAGGAAGATTACAACCTATCTTGGGGCTTGATGTAATCATAGCCTAATAATTTGAAACCATGAACATTTGGAGACCTCACCCTACTAGAGAATTAATCATTTAATTTTGACTGGTTATCCAGAATGATGATGAAAAAAATAGATGTTTTGTGACTAAGACGAAATTTAATTGGGATAGATATCCTGTCCAAAACTTTGGTTAAAAAACCCAATTCTGCAAGGATATTATGGGAAAGTGTGACTAAACAAGAGATGATCTAAAATACACCTTGGTACTTTAGCCAACAACAAGCCGACATAGAAACCAAATAACTTTACATGACTAGTAGTATTCATAGATCTTGTATTGGAAGAGTCCTCAGAAGACTTTAATTCAACTCTCATTTTTTAATATGAAGAAATTGAGGCTGAGGGAAGTTAAGTGACCACTGGGTCATGACATTAAGCATAAAGCATCAGAGGTGAGTTTTAAACTGAGGTCCTCTGACTCCAGTAACTGAATTAACAGAGGTAAAGGAGCCCAAAGTAAGGCAGACAGTAGTCCCATTGTACTTAGCCTTTTTAGAAGTCATCTGGAAAATTGTATTTGGTTTAGTAGCAGATTTTTGTAAGGAGACTGACAGACTGAAAGAGGAAGAGCAAGAATGGAGACTGTTATATGAGGACTGGTAGAAAGAAATAGAGATTTTTTTTAACTTGGAGCAATCATGCTGTAGGATGGAGAATGAACATTTTTGCTTTCTTCAGGATGGACTTTTATGTAGATGAGATACTAGAGTGTTTTGTTTGTTTAAGGGAAAAGAAAAATAAACTATAAAGATGTAGATTTCAATCTGAAGTAAAGAAAACTCTCTTAACAATCAAAACTGTACAAAAATTGAAATGAATATGTTATGAGGGAGTAAATGTGTTTGGTAGTGTGTCATAATTCATTTATTGTGTGGGACTCAGAGCATTGCCTGGAATTACATTCATCTATATCCAAAGACAGAATTTCCTTTCTAATAGAGAATTTAGGTGTTTTTGTTTTTTGTGGTTTTTTTTGTTGTTGTTGTTTTTTGTTTTTTGTTTTTTTCCTGAGGCAATTGGGATTGTGATTTGCCCAGAGTCAAACAGCTAGGACCTGTTACAGGTCTGAGATCAGATTTTAAATCAGGTCCTGCTGACTTCAGGTCCCATGTTCTATCCACTGTGCCACCTAGCTACCCAGGGGTTTTTTTTTTTTGTTTTTTTTTTCTCTTTAGCACAATTGAGACAGTGGGATATCCTAGAAGCATCATTTCCAGGTGGAATAGATATTCTCATGGACCAGGACAGAAATTTCTCAAGACCTACACATATTTATACGGATGGTGAGGAAGGAAGCCAGCAGAAAAAGATAGACCAAAAATGAGACAGAAAGTATGATAGATGAATGGATGAATGAATGAAAAAAAGTATTAAATGCTAGGGACTAAAGTATGTGGTATACATAAAGAAAAAGCAAAATAGTCCCTGCTTTCAAGGAGCTAACATTCTAATAATGGTAGTCTGGGAAGAGCACTTTGATCAAGGAAATGTACAGGGATGGTGGTATTCACTAAACCCTTTCAAAGTATCTAATGACCTCATCAGGATACAGGAAAATGACAAATGGAAAATTGCCTTTTGATGGAGGGTACAGAAAATATCCTATAGTTGAGAGTTTCCATATTGGCAAAAGATATGAAGCAATTCTTTAGGTTTGTGAGATGTTGTTATGCTTTTCATCCCCCCAGATTTTGCTCTTGATAGTACTTTAGCCTTATTTCATTCTACAGCCCAAGGCATTTGCTAGATAGCAAAACCAGGAGGGAGATTCAGTGATCTCAAAAATCAATTTACCAGGTGCCCCCCTTGATCTATCATCACCTGCAAAAATCATTATTTTTTAGTATACCCAATTCCTTGTGATTCTCATCTCATAGACTACACTATCCTCATAGTCTGTATTCCTTCTACACATTGACCACAGCAAATATGGGGATAGGGGGTTGTTCACAGTAACAGTTATATTTAAGTTATGGGAGAACTATTTTGAGAAAAAATGACATCTCAGTATCACCACCATCATTGCTAACAGCAGACATGATATTGTATTGGATTAAAAATGGAAACCTAGAATGTTTATTGTAATTCCTACAGTCTCTCTTCTATCCTTAAGTCAAAGTAATATTAGTCTTTTCATGGACCTGCTTTCATTCAAGGGTTCTATTGGTGGTTAAAAAATAATTGGTGAATTTTTCTCTATTTTCCTGGATACCCTATTCCTACAAGAGCTGGCCACTTAATCCTGAGAATAATTTTCTAGCTATATAAGTCTCATTTCAAGTTGTCTCTGATGGTTATATCTAGCTATCTCTAATCTCCAGACTTTTGGTTTTCTAGGTAAAGATTATTCTTTCTATGGCATATCAATCCAGTACAATAGGGAACATGACCTAGATATTTGAAAATTATCTAAGGTGTTTTACTTCTCAACATCAAGATGATTTGATCACTGTACACTGCTGAATTCTCTTATAATGAGGCTATTCATGCATTCATCTAATGGGCCTTTTTATTAAAAAAAACTTAAGGTTTTCAGTCTTTTTCCTTCCTGTATTTGGATTATAAATTGTAGTTTTCCAAAACCTGGGGAAATTTGAGACAGACTTGCAAGGCACACTACAGGCATACAAAATACTCTGTAAGTGGGCAATAAACTTTCATTATAACTCTGGATAAGCTTTAGGTGTATGAGATCAGGTCTAGATGTCTCTTCAATATTTGCATGTCTATTGACCAGGGACTCTTAACCGTTTTATTATGGACCAAAGCTTTTGGCTATGATGAAGCCTATGGACTCTTTCTCAGAATAGTGTTCTAAAATCCAGAAAATAAAATACATAGATTATAAAGGAATAAATGATATTAAAATACATTTTACAAAACCTCAAATTAATGCACTCTTAGTTAAGAACTCCTGCTCTAGTCTAGATCTTTCCCAATCACTTAGGTGGTAAGATAGGTAGACTTCTGATTAGGAATGTCCCTACTCTCTTCATTACACAATGATCATGTGCTCTAATAATTTATACCTTATTATGATTTACTTAGATACTTCAATGAATCTGTGACTAATCCATATGGGAACTCCTTCCTTTCCTATAAAACACAACCTATCTGCATCTTCTCATTTTGTTTATGTCCTCTCATAAATTTTTCATAAGGTTCCTCCAGTAAGCTGAGGCATTCCTCTAGACCTCTTGATATTGTATGAGTCCCAATAAGGCAAGAAGATATTCTTTTAGTCATTTTTCACTCTTTATATATGACTAAACCAACTCCTTTTGGGGTCCTATAGCTTTCTGATAATATATTTTAAATCTTCTGTTCATCCTTCATAGATAAGATGTTTTAGACTTCATGTCCACTTGTACTTTGGGTGACCTTCAACTTTAGTTCTGCAGAGGCTTTGGCATTTCATGACTCACAGGAATACACCATCAGTGGAAGAATATTGCTGTTCAAAAATGAGCCTTTGTTGGAGAAAGATGTTTGAGATCAAACCATAACACAGTTTTCCCAAAGCAGTAGACTCATTTTCCTCTTCCTTATCAAATAGCGGTTAGTTCACTATCCATTCAAGAGCTTGATTGAATTTATCAGGTTAGAGTTACCTCAGTTTTATGTTACAACTCCTTATCTTGATTCTTTCTTCTAACTTGGCACTGACTTTGTTCTTTTACATGTTGATTGTGTACAGATAGCTGATTTAAAATGACTTCTTTCAGTAATCACATCCTATTAAAATATAACCAATTTCTCCTTTTTTTGGTCACATTAATCAGTATTTAACATGCACAGTATATTTGAGTTCTCTTCTTAAAGGAACTGTTCATGATACATACAAACATACATATGTTGAAACCTGTTTTTTAATGAAAAAGAGGGAGTTCCTTTCCTTATGTCAGTTCCTCTAATCATATATAGCACAGCCCAGAATGTGATTCCCAAGGTGTTAATGAGCTATTAAATTAACCATATAAGATTGATCTATGATTTGATCCCTTTAAGAAGTGAAGGCAGATCTCTATTGGACCAAACAATTGTCTCAATGATTGGCTAAGCAAAAGGATTGATCATAAAGCCCCCCAGAGGGGGCTTTAAACAGATCATCCCTGCATGACTATCAGTTGTTCAGTTTAAGAGAATTTGTAAGCTTGGAACTGCCAGTTAAGGAAGGGGGAAGAGAATTTCTTCCTTTCCATTCTTTACATTGGTAATATAGCTTTGAAAAGAGACTGGACTAGGAGATACTGCATCCAGCAGGGAGGATAGACACACACTCTCATACATACATACTGAGAAATTGTTACCAGAGGGGGGAATATCATGGGGTGTGATTCCTGATATTTGAGAATCAAACTATGGAAAGGAGCTGACCTTGGGCATCCACTATGAAGACTCTAGAATTATGAAAGAACACAAATCCACATAAAGTGTTAACCTGAGTACAATCTAAAGAGAAAAGGAGTTTTATCCCAGAATTCTTTTTCAAATGACCAGCTGTAGAATGGGAGAACAAATTCATCCAGCAACTGACTTTAAAAACTGATCATGGAAACTAGTTATTTTTAGGGACTTTTAATGACTTGACTACAAAAAGTTAAGTACCCAATTCTGGGTAATTCTTTTAGAAAAGAAATGAGCAAGATACCGGTAGTGACATATTAACTTCATTTACATTTACTTTCAAGTTTGATAACTTATATGATGATTTTTTTCCCTTTTGACTGAGTCAGTCTATTTCAAATGTTTAAAAAATTAATTTTGCATTTTAATCTTGATAGAACTAAACATTATATGGAACATTATTAAGGATTTCATAAAGAGTTCTACAATTGTTATTCACTTTAGCTCATTAAACTAAATTACAAAGTGTATAATTTATAATAGGTTTTTTTTTTTTTTTTTTTTTTTAACCAACTTCTTGTCATCCTTACACAAAATTTCTACACTTAACACATGGGATGTCTGTCCGGTTGATACATTTCTTCCTTCCTGAGAACAGCCATTGGAGATGCCTGTCAGGGCATCTGTCCCAAGTTTAGTAGCTCATGTTTGGTTGTCCAAACCACTTCCTGTCCCTCCAAGCCAACTAGTTCTACCTGATTTCAGAGTTTTCTCTTTACCAAGCCCAGGAGTTGGACGCCGGGCCAGATTTCAGCTTTCCCCTTTCTGTTGCTGGGTTTCTATTTCCCTTAGGGCATTCTCATGATTGCAACTTCGCCGGAGGCAGAATTGGAAAGTGGAGGAAAACTGGGTGTATGTGTGTGTGTGTGTGTGTGTGTGTGTGTGTGTGTGTGTGTGTGTGTGTTGGGGGGTGGGGTACACGACATCTGCTTCCCACCCTCTTTTCCAGAGGCCCATCTGAAGGGCGAAGTCTGAGCTCTAAAATCCTGTCCAGAGGACTGAGCAGCCTTCTGGCCTCCTGACCCAGACACGGACCAGGGGGTGGGGAGGAGCAAGGCGGGCAGCAGGACCCCGAGCTGCGCCTCCCTTCAGTCTCAGTGGCTGTGGCCACCCGCCAAGAGTTAGATGCTTTCATGATCCGGAAATGATGAAAAAAGAAAGAAAGAAAGAAAAGTGTTTCTGATGTGTGGTAGGAGGGGAGGGAAGGGGAGGAAGAGGGAAGGGGAGGTACAGGGCGAAAGGTCCCCAGCGGTGGGTGCTCGGGGGCGCGGGGAAGGGGCGGGGTGCGCGGAGCCAGCGCAGCAGAGTCCAGGCAGAGACATAGTCCCGGAGCAGCAGCAACTGCGGCGGCGGCGGCGGCGGCGGCAGCAGCGGCCGAAGCCAAGGCCAAGGCCACGGCCACGGCCGCGGGACGGGAGATGCTGCGGCTCCCGGAGGCTAGCTAACTTTCCACTGCAGGAGAGGCGGGGGGACGGGGAATAGGAAGAGTGCGTCGGTTCGCAGACAGGGATGCAGAGGTACGAAAGTGAAGTTTGCCAGTTTGGTGGAGTTGGTTAGTTGCTTTCCCCCACCGCCCCGCGGAGGAGGGGCTTTCCTGTCTCCCCCTCCCCTCCCGTCACTTTGCTGACTCCTCCTCCCTCTTCTCCCAAACTCAAACTGAGCCCCCTTTCTCCCTCCCGCCCCCTTCCCTAGCACCCACACATCCACCCCTTCTGAGCTCTTCCCTCCCCACCCCCCAGGACTAGCAGAAACTTTACTTTGGCGGTCGAGTGACAGTGTAATAGTTTGCTTACTTCTTCTCTTTTTCAAATCAAAACTTCCCAAGGGGTGGGGCTTGAGGAGGGGAGCTGGGGGAGGGAATATTCCTGGTGGGTGGTGTGCTTTTCTTATAAAATGTTATTTCTCCCCCCCTCCCCCGCTTGCTGCTGTAATCCCGAATGCAACACATAAAAGTCCTTTCATTTGTTTGTTCCTTCAGGGTCGTCTGTTAGTTGTGTCAGAAGGGGGGTAAGCTCTATATTTCTTGGTGAGAGACTGGCAGATGTCCCAAGTGGGAGAACCTCTTCCTTCTCGGCCTGAAGGGCCAAAGCGTGGAGCTGAGTCTGAAAGCAGATTTTTGATCTCACTCCCTGGGGGTAAGTTGCTTGCTTTAAAGTTTCTTTATAATTATTGTCTTAATTTTTTTTTTTTTTTAATTTGTGTGTGGTATATGTGGACCTGTTTTAACTTGCATGTATAGAATTTAAAAATCATTACCAAGAAAAGTATCAGATGCTAGGTCTAATATTCCTCTTTCCCCATGCTGGGGGAGAAAAGGATTGATTCACTTCATTTTGAGGGCAAATGACTTTTTATAACTAAAGGACCTAAGACTCATAGGATCATAGATCTCAAGCTGGAAGAGGAGCTAGAGGCCACTTAGTACAACTCCCCTCTTTTTTTTTTTTTTTTTTTAATTGAAGAAACTGTGCTTTTGGAATACTGTAGGTCTGTGAACATGTCTGTGCTTTTAGTTTAATCTGTTTGTTCTGGAGGCTATCTTGAAACCCTTTTTCTAATCCTAGTTCCTGTGTCCTACTTCTTTGAAAGGGCCCATGCCTACATTTTCACTTAATTGTTTGGTTTGATATATAGATGCCTTAAAAGGAACACTTCACAAGAATGAATTAACTATTGTTCAATACTGTTTGTAAAAGAAGATAATTTTTCATTTGGGTAATTTTCAAAGCAGCCTTATAAACAAAGTAGACAATAGCTTTATTTTACTGGGGATAACACTCCTTATTTTCTTTTGTGATCCTTACACAGGTATGACCTCTGCTTTCTGGTACTTTTGTTTTATCCACTGACAATTCTAGTTGGAAGATCAGATAAGGAATATCAAAGTCCATACTTTTTAGAGTTAAGAAACTAATCTAACTTTCAGTTTAAATAATAACTCAATAGTTGTTGTTGTTGGTTTTTTTAATAACAAAATTATAGCCTTCTGGGGTAGTTTTTTTTTTTTTTTTTTAAGGACATAGAAGGAAATGAGAGATAAGAAGTAAATCAAAGCCTGAGCAGATTGAAACTATAAAATACCCATGGTTAAAGAAAAATGTTCTGGTATGGAGGATTGTAAAATTGAACTAAAGTTATTGTTTTTCTGTTCTAAAAAAAGGACTCAATTTCTAAACAGAGAAAACCAAAATGAATTAGCTCCCCCCCAAAAAAAAAATCACACACGTAGAACTGGAATGATGAACAGGTGTTTTTCTAGAAACCATCTTTGTTCTACACATATTATGTAAACAGAAGAATTTTTTTGTCATTATGGATGACCTTTATATTCATTTCAAGTAGTCAGCATGCTGTTTATATTCAGACATGGGCTATTCATCACCCTAAACAATGTTTGTGACATAAAACCAATTTAGAACTTTTGAACAATTGTTATTTTAAAAAGTAATTTTCTAGATTATTGACCCTTATTTTAATTGTGTATACTTATTTTTGTTTTTTAAATTATCCTCACACTGAGCTGCTATAAGAGCTTGGAATGACAAGTTCTTTCACCTGTAGAGTGGGTCATTATGAGTGTCATATGATCAAACCCTAAGGATCTATCCAGTACTTACTGTATGAAGTTTGAGAATAAGCTGTTTAAAACTCATTTATTTAGAATGTGAACATGACTTTGATTTTAATTGAAAGTTAACTTATTTCAATTGTATTTCTAGATCATGGTAGAAAATATTTATATGCAGAATTTTGTCCTATTATGCTTCTCATGACCTTTTATAGTCTTTTCTTTAGGGTAATCCTCAAAAGTACAGATTGATGAATTTGTGATAGGAAGTAGCTGAAGCTAACTGAAGCTTTATTTTAAAAATTGCAAACATCTTAGAAATAATAATAGTTTATAATTATATGGTTCTTCTAAAATGTGCAAAGTGCTTTAAGTGTATCATCTTCTTTGGTCATTAAAACCTCTGGGAATTAGATGCTATTATTGTCCCCATTCTACAGATGAAGATTTGAGGCTGAAACAGATTAAGTGACTTGTCCAGTGTAACATAGTCAATGTCTGAGGCTGGATTTGTTCTCATTGACTCTTCCTGATTTCCAGTTCCATGCTCTCTCTGGGAGAAGCAGGAAAAGCTTCATGAGAAAGCACTGTTTAAATGGAACACTAATCATCCTATTGATTTTTATTTCTACCAATCTCTTTCCTAAGCTTCTGTCATTATCAACTGTGTGTTAGATTTCTCCATCTGCATGGGCATCTCAAAATCAAGTCCTATTCAACTCATTTTCTTTACCCCCCTTAACCCATTTCTCTAACACACTTCCAGTTTCTGTTGAGGACACCAATAAAAGTCATCCAGGTTTGCAATTTTGGTGTCATTCTTCCTTCACTTTTGCACCCATATCATCTGCCCAGAGTTGTGAATCCTACCTTGTCAGCTTTCATATCCACTCTCTTCTCTCCATTCAGTTAGTCACCACCATAATTGAGGTTTCAAGCCTGGACAATTTTAGTAGGCTCCAGTTAGTATTTTTGCCTCTAATATTTCCCCTTTCCAATCCTCTTTCACACAGCTGCCAAAATAAACTTCCTAAAGCAAGTTGACCTTCCTAAAGAGTTGGCCAAGTCAACTCTTGCTTAAAAATCTTCAGTGCCTCCCAATTTCCTCTATGGTAAAGTTCAGATTCCTCAAGATGGCATTTAAACTCTTTACAATCTGGTTCCAGTTTGCTTTTCCAAACTTATTTCTCATTATCTCCCTTTATGCAGTCTATGTTTCATTCCAAATGGTTGACTTGGTGGTTGGCTTAATCTAACATAGCCTCTGCAGGTTCCATGTCTCTGTAAGGAGTACCCTTATATGCCTAAAGTATATATCTTTCTCACCTTCCTTTTAGAATCTTGGTATTGTTTTAAGGCTTAGTTTATATATCTCCTTCTACCAAAAGCCTTTTCTAAACTGCTTGTTTATTACTTCTCTCGATGGCCTCAAATTGTCTTGTTTTTTTTTTTTTTAATTTACACATTTTAGCTTTCATTAGAATATAAGCTCCCTGAGAGCAGGAGCTATATTTCATTTATGCCTTTGAAAACTAGTGCCTAGACAAATGTCTCACACATAATAAGCGCTTAATATTTGCCTGCCAAATTAAATTGAATCAATGTGAAGGATAAGAAAGATTCTGAAAGGGGAGATGAATAAGAAAATCATTGCAACTAAAGGATTTGAATTCCTGTGCAAATTAGTGGAGGTAATAGACATCACATCAATTCTGGAAAACTTAATGAAAATAACATGTAATGAGCCTTTTTTTGGGAGGCAATTGTAGGTTAAGTTACTTGCCCAGGGTCACAGCTAAGTAAGTGCCTGAGGCTGTTTTTGAACTCAGTTCCTTCTGACTTCAGAGCCTGTGCTCTATCCACTGTACCACCTAACTGTCCTCATTATGAAGCTTTAAATGTAGTTTGGAGCCAATTTGAGAAAGAACTAAGCTACCAAAGCTAAGAGTTTACTTTTTATCCTAGGAGCCAGTGGTAACAGTGAGAGATTTTTTACTGGGATGATGATATAGACCAATGCCCTAGGAAGATTATTTTGGCAGTTGTATGAAGGAAGGGTGGGTTTGGTTCAGAGGAAGAAGACCCAAGTCAGATTCTGGCAATCCAAGAAGACAGGGATGAGGGCCTGAAATAGGGTTGTTGCACTGTGAATACACAAAAAGGGTGAATGTAAGAGATGAGAAATCTAGAGTACTCCCAATGGATCTATGTGGATGATGAGGGAAGCAAGATAAGTTCTGATCTTGGGTGACCGGAGACATAGTGAAGTTATTTCTGGAGGTGATTCTTTTATAGTTGGAGAAAACTTGAAGAGAACTTATGTTTGCACAATAATAAGAACATGTCCTATTCAGGAGCTAATTTACAAATCTTTACTTTTTTGACTAAATTATTTTTAAAATTAAACATATTATCAAGAAAAAAGAAAACAATGAGCAGCTTGGCATAGTGGATAGAGTACCAACCCTGGAGTCAGGAGAATCTGAATTCAAATATGACCTCTGACTTTTGACACTTAGCTTTGTGACTCTGGGCAAGTCACTTATCCCTGACTGCTTTGCCAAAAAAAAAAAAAGGAAAAAAGTGAACTTATAGGTGATTTGATGTTAATATGTGATGAAGTAGTGCTTACAAAAAAAACCACTTAATCAAGCAGTATCATTTATAGTCTAGGAAATAAATTTAGGGTTTGTTTATCTTAGTAGTTAAAATAGTTGATTAACGTTTCTATAGTGCTTTAAATTTTACCTTGAGTGTTCCTCTGAACAGCCTGGGGATAATCACTATCATTCCCATTTCATAGATGAGCCAACTGGAGTGCAGAGATGGTAATGACTTGCCTGTGGTTATAGAGCTAGTGAGTCTTAATGCTGGAATTTTAAAGCAGATCTCTTGAGTCCAAATCCACTGCATTTTTCACCTTTCCACACTTAAACCCAGAGACTCGGTCAAAAGATTTCCCAAGATCCCAGAGCTAGTTAGTATTGAGAAAAGGTGATAGGGAATAGAATTTCCAAGTCATTCTATGTGTTTACTGGGATGAATGTGGAGAAACAGGAAATCTATGTTCTAACTTTTTAGCCTATTATATTAAGGATAATACCATCTGAATAATATTTGTTAGCCAGTGAAACTTATTCATATTTTTTTCCCTGATGCTCTTGCCAAGCCTTTAATATGTGGACTCTAAGTACTGAAATACACGATAATGTGATAATGTGTGATTTAATGCATTCTTCTCTCTTGGGAGGATCCTCTGAGACTATTAGGCGGACTTTTCATAGCAGGATGCAAAATGCCAATGAAGTTAATTAAAAATAATCTGAAATAGAAGCTAGGGAGCAGGTTTTCAAGTTGGAATTACATAGAACAAGCTTTATTTTAGATATGTAGTTTAGATGTCCAAGACTTTTAAATACTTAATGAGACTTCCTGGGAGAGAACAGTTCTGATCACTATATATACAAATTTGTATGTCTATATCACATCATAATTTATATGCATATGTATCTCATATGTATATGTCTATAGACATACACAATTCGTCCTTTTGATTTCTATAGTACTATTTCTAAATAGAAGTCAAACATCTATACAGAATTAGTTTTGATCTTTACAAAGAGATATTAGATTTAATACCTTGCAAAAGAGATCCAGTAACCTTCTTTCCTATTGCTTCTGACTTCAGAACCCAAATCAATCTGCATCATTGAGGACAATATACATATCAAATTAAGTTCTTGATTTGAAAAAAGCTGGGCTGTATTCCAAAAATTTGTTGTAAATTTGTCATTAGAATTTTAGAATTATTTTCCCATGGAAAAATATTATAATTTTAGCTGTAAAAATTCTGATTCTATGAGAGATTCTAATGGTTTCTAGAGAAACTACTATTTCATGTGAAACAGAAACACACTTGGACTTGAAGATCCTGGATATAAAGAGCATTGTGAAAATAAACATAATACTTAATCTCTCCAAAACTCATCTTCCTCAGTTAACTGGTTATAATAATACTTGCACTACTTATCTTGTGTATATTTCCCTCCCAATCTGGTATTTAATGACTTTGTATACATTTATGTTTATCAACTTTCTATTTATGTGGTATACATGTATCTCCTCAGTTAATAAGTAAGCACCTTCTGAGTAAGGGTTGTTTCATATCTTTGTACTGTATTTCAAGTGCCTGATTCAGTGCTTGGCACAGAGCAGGTTCATTAAAAATGTTTTTAATTGGTAGGGCAATTTTAAGGAAAGTTCTTTATAAATTATAAAACACAGTTAAATGTAAACTGTAATTAGCTTATGAAAGACCATCCTAAAATATACTTTTTAATATAAAATTAATTTTATACTATTTTTCAGTTAGTAATTGAAATTAAAAATTAAGCTGACAAATAATTAATAGTTTTAAAAAACGTTATATTAAGAGAGGCTTGGAGAGACATTTATGAAATGATACTAAGTGAAATGAGCAGAACCAGGAGATTATACACTTCAACAACAATTCTGATGGATGTGGCTCTCTTCAACAATGAGAGGATCCAAATCAGTTCTAATTGATCTGATCCAAATCAGTTCCAATTGATCTGTAATGAACAGAACCAGCTACACTCAGAGAACTAACACTAGAAAATGAGTATGGACCACAACATAACATTTCCACTCTTTCTATTATTGTTTGCTTGCATTTTTGTTTTTTCTTCTCTTTTGTTTTTACCTTCTTTCTAAATCTGATCTTTCTTATGTAGCAAGATAACTGTATAAACATGTACACATATGTTATATTTAACATATACTTTAACATATTTAACATGTATGGTACTACTTGCCATCTAGGGGAGAGGGTGGGGGGAAGGAGGAGAAAAGTTGAAACAGAAATTTTTGCAAGGGTCAATGTTGAAAAATTACCCATGCATATGTTTTGTAAATAAAAAGCTATTAAAAAAAACCCCACATTATCTTGAATTCTGGTATTTGAGTAAACTTTTAGTAACATTAAGAAAACAAATTTAATTAAGAGAAAATAAATTTAATTAAGAGAAAATAAATTTAATTAAGAGAAAACAAGCTTTCCTTCTTTTTCTTTCCCTTATTTTGTCCCATATTTTTAATTGTATTGATATAGAGAATTCCTACAATGGAGGGTCCTTCTGCTAATGCAGATTGTTACCTTTTCATCTTATAGCATTAGAGACTTATTTGGGAGATACCCAGGCTTCCTGTATGTGAGACTTGGACTTGAATTCTTTCTGGCTCTGAGCCACTGTCTCTGTTCTGTGTCCAGAAATAGATAAGATTTATATGTATTTATATAGTTATCTTTTTGTTTGATGTTAGATCTACCTATCTATATCTGTCTGACTGCCTGTTTGTCTGTTTGTCTATTTTTATCTAACTTTTCAGCAATTTCAAGAACTATTGTAATAGATGCCCTGTTTCATTTTAAAACTATTTGACTATTTTTATTGATATTTTATGATCAGTCAGTGGTAGCATTGATTTTTAGATCACAAATTGAGTATAGAATCTTGATACTTCATGGGGATTTGAGAGCATTTCATTCATCACTTACCCCCAATCATCAAGCTTCTATGTGCAGATATCTAATGATATTTAACTTCCCTACCTTCTGAAGCCACTCATTCAACATTTGGGGCTGTTATAATAAAGCTTTGCCTCAAACTGAGCTTCAGTCAATCTGTTAACTTAAATTGTGTCTTCCAGAGCCAGAATAAAGCATTTTCTAGTTGATAGTCCTTCAAAAGTCCTTGGACAGTTACCATGTCAGTGTTAAATGTGTCACTTAGATTCACAAACATTTATTAGGCACCTGCTGTATTTAGGTATTGTGATTGCCCTGGGCAAGTCACTTAACCCTGTTTGTCTCAGTTTCCTCTTCTGTAAAGTGAGCTGCAGAAAAAAAAGGCAAACCTACTATAGCTTCTCTGTCAAGAAAATCTGGAATGGCGTCAGGAAGAGTTGGACACAACTGAAAAAGACTGGACAATAAGAATTGGATATACAAAACCAAAATGATCTTGTGCCTTCAAGGAGATTATATTTTCCTTTTTTCTCACTTAGTCTTTTCAATTTTTCTGGCTAAACTTTTCTAGTTCCTTCTTATATTTTTTGTGTGTCATGGTTCATAGTCTTTCATTGCTTACATTTTTTAGGTATTGTCCAATTTTTCAATGGGGAGAAGAGAAGGGAATTACCACTTTTATTTCGCTTATTATATGCTAGCCAAGGGCTAAGCACTTTTTCCATTTGATTCTCACACAGTCTTTGTGAAGTGAGTGTGATTATTATCCTATCTTATAGTTGAGGAAATTGAGGCAGCTAGAGGTTCAATAACTTGACCAGAATTGCACAGTTTCTGAGATCACAATTGAAGTCAGGTAGGTCTTTGTAGGTCCAGGCCCAGTACTCTCTCCACTACTGCTTCAGTGATAGTAACTCATTTATATAGCAACCAGCATATTCTTCATAACTGCCAGGTGAGGTAGGTTGTACAAGTGTTGTGATGTTTTTAAGTTGTTTCAATCCTGTCCACCTCTTCATGACCCTATGGAGTTTTCTTGGCAAAGCTATTGGAGTGGTTTGCTATTTCCTTCTTCAGCTCATTTTACAGATGAGGAAACTGAGGTAAACAGAGTGAAATGACTTGCTCAGGATCACCTAGCTAGTAAGTGTCTGAGATCAGATTTGAATTCAGGAAGAGGAGTCCTCCTGTCTCCAAGCTCAATCCTCTGTCCATTGTGCCACCAAGATGTCCTGGTTTTATCTACAAAGGTCATAAGAAGTTTTGTCAAACACCTTCTCAAAGTACAGTATACTGTGTCTTTGATATTCTGATCTCTCAAGTTTACATTTTACAATGCTTCAGTGATTTGTGATTTCATCATTTGGTGATGAAATGCCTTTCTACATCCTACACATACACCTTTTATTAATATTAATTACAAATTTAATATAATATAGTACATATTTTTTTCAGGTTTTTATCATTTTAAAATTTTTATCATTTATCAACTTGTAAATATCTTGATGATAAGCTTTTTTTTTTTCAACTCAGCTTTGCTAATCTCTATTGATAATATGCATTCATCCCTGAACCCACACTTGAAGCCTTTCCAATTCAGTATTACCTATCAGAACTCTGACAATCTAAGGCCAATATGTGACTTCAGTGAAGGAATTAATCATCTGCCTGATAAATCCTGTTGGTTAAATTCACAAACATTTATTGGTACTTGCTGTGTTTAGGGACTGTGATTGTCCTGGACAAGTCACTTAAATCTGTTTACTTCAGTTTCCTCATCTGTAAAATGAACTGGAGAAGAAAATTGTCAGACCATTCCAGTATCTCTGCCTGGAGCTGTTGGTCTAGCATAAGGTTGAAAGCCCTTTTTGTCTGAGGAAGTTTTATATGATCCCATCTTGAATCTGAGCTGAGATAATTCTGGCAGTGTTTTTACATGCACACTGAAAAGTGCCTGTATTGTGTGTTCAGACCCAAGATTGCAGAGAAGTCACACATTTGGTTTTGAATTGACTTTTGGTTGTGTTCAGAAAATTTTTACTGTTGCCAAATATTTTTTTGCAACCCCCACATTCGGTTATGTGACCCCATCTGGGTCATAACACAAGTTTAAGAAGCACTGGTCTAGTGGATGTGGCTGGCTCTTGGTGATCACTGTTTCCTTTACAAGTGTTCACAAGTCATCTCTTTAATTTTCTGGAATTTAAAAAAAATCCATAATTATTCAGAGTTTATTAAAATGATAGAATTTTGTTAAGAATTAAAGTTTCACCTGTTGGAAATTTTTCTCGCTCTCATCTCTCTTAAATTTTGTTTCTCTTATCTCCTTTTTGTTGAAAATTGGGACATTTTCTCATTTATGACCTCTTGGTGTCTTTCCCATTCTAGAATGAATTTTTTAGAGATTGCTTACAGCAACTCAATAATAACACTGCCATTTTTTTTCCTAATACTCAAGTGCAATAGGTTCAGAGATGATGACTTGAACTAATTAAGGGAATCTAAGTACTCTTACTATCTTCTTCCATTTCTTGGCTTTTAATTTCCCCCTTTTTTTCCGTTCTCCCCAAATCTATAGATTATACCTACTCATAGAGAAAAACAGAAGAAAAATAAGATTTTACTTTTCTATGTTATCTATTATCCTATCATACAACTTGAGCAGCATTACATTTTATACAGAAAAGGTGAAATCTGGATTCAGATTCCAATTATGTGATCTTGAGTCACATATCTTGGATATTTGTCCAAAAACTGAATATTGGAGTAACTGACCGTTCTGTTGTTTTTTGACTTCATCTTCAGCCCAATTCATTCTGTACTTTAATATAATTTTTCTCTGTTCTTTTTAGATTATGCCACTTCCTTTTCGTAACTTGCCTACATTTCCATTTATCATACATGTGTTTTAAAATCTAAATTGGCTAATGAGTTTATCTACATCATTTTTCCTAATTCCTGGCACTTAATGGGTATTTAATAAATAGTTATTGACTGACTAGATAGTAGTACTTTTTCTTCCTTGTTCAAATTCTGTATTGGTAGGGCTGACTTTACTTTTAGAATTACTGGCCATGGGCATTTCTCTTTTCAACTGTTCTCTTGAAACCTATGATGTACATCAGGTTGTATCTATCTTTCATAAACAATAAGAAGCACGAGAGTTTTTTCCTGATATAACTGGATAGAGATGTAGGAAGGAATAAGAAGGTTAAAAAGATGTATCTATACTGGTTAATTTGAGGAATGCCTCCCTATTCATTGTCTATTTTGTACAAGACAGTGTAGTTTGGATATAAGGATTAAAATTTATGTGGAATTCAACCCAAGTGAGTATGATATTAGAGAGAATATGTCAAGGACAAAAAGGTGATTAAAAAAAAAGAAAGTTTTAGGTAAGATCACTTTCAATTTGGGGTGATAAAAGAAAGCTTAATGGGGGGGGGAGATGGGGTTGGATCTTTAACAAATCTGTCTACAGATTGAAATGGAGGAGTTACAGTGTATGTTCCAAATAAGAGAGGCACCATGAGTCAAAATTTACAAAGGGAAGATGAGATAGTCTAATGTAGAATGACTGAATTTGCCTGATGTAAAGTAGAAGTGAAAGAGAGCAGCATTATTGTTTTATGCTCTTGATGGGGAAGAGAGGGAGAGGTATGGGAAGAATGCCTAGGGTTTGGTGGATCAACAAGGCCACAGATGCTCATCCACAATGAGGACACCAAATAGAGATAAGGAAAAAAGGCAAGGAGTTAGGGAGTGAAGAACCTGGTCAAACATTGTTCAGGAGGCTAAGGTATATCTAGGTTTTAGTCTGTATAGAAGGAGATAAACATCTAGCATCTATGGGAGCCAAACACCAAGGAAGTATTGATAAGGGTGAGAGACTAGGCCAGTGATTTCCTTTGGATAGAGAAATACAAAGTGTGGAGATTCTTTTTAGAGCAGTATTGATGGTGCTTATGTTAGTGTGATTATTAGGGAGTCTTTGGAAATCTTGCATGAGTTGGCATTTTTTTTCTTTTTTTTTAACCTTATTTCCTGGGTCTAGATGAAGTGATTTCATTTTTAAAACAGCCCAGACACAATGTGCAAGTTAGTCAGCCAGCATTGTGTTTTTGAAGTATAGATTCTGGAAAAATTGAAGCAGAATGCTTTGGCAGAATCAGAAAGTTATGTCTTTCACCCTTGACAAATTTGTTGAAATACAAAGTGTGGAAAATGTACAACAAATCCATCTTTCTGGGATGGCGTGAGCATAGTACTTCTGGGAGGCAACAGACTGATTATATGGTTTCAAAATTTCTCTTCTGATTTTCTGGTTTGAGATTAGACTCAGTTCTGAATAGTTTCACTTCAGTACTACATTGATGTAGATTTAAACTCTTGCTTCCTGTTCTCTTTAATCATCACTCTTTTCATATAAACATGTTTATATTTTGAATGACTTTCTGGGAGAAACAGTGAATGCATTTAATAAAGTCACTCAAATTTTAAACATTCTCTTTTTATATCAATACAAATATTCTTAAGCAGGAAAGTCTTTGGTTTTTAGAAACAGATTTATGTTATAGATATTAATGCCATTTTCCAACATGAAGAGGATCTATTGAGAAGATAGTTCTTTTAGTCTGTATTCAACTTTTGAGCTTCTGAATGTATTCTCACTTCTGTTTTCATATTCACACCCACATATTCCTAATAAGATGATTCATGTGCATGTGTCTTTACTCTTGTCCTTTAGGAAGTTTCAAGTTTGACTACTAATCTGAAGTTAGTATTTGCATATCTGAATCATTTTTCATCATTGGAATGTCAAAAGGGAAAATCAAATCAGCAAATATTTATCAACCACCTTCTGGGTACAAAATACCATGCTAGGCCCCCTGAAGAATTCAGAAAGAAAATACAATTAATTTGCTTTCATCAATAAGTTTTCAGTGTAATTGGAAGCCTCTCTACAACAAACTAACAACAAAGACAATAAAGATTAAGAGTTAATGATATAAGATTTAAATGAAATTATGAAAATAATAGAAGAGATGCCACAATGCAACATGCAATCAATCAGCTTTGGAATACAGTCATTGTTCACATATTGACCTGCTGTACCCTCCGAGGTCAGAGAAAGAAAAAATCGTTTTAGGCTAGGAGTAGTTCATCCTCATCTGTTTAGGTCATCAGGCTGTGATGCTATTTTGGGGGTATTGAGCCTCCACCTTGCTGGTTTAGGTAGAGTTAAGCACTAAAAATAGGACTTGATTGGGCAGCTGTGGAAAAGTAGTTTGGGGTCAAATTGTAGAGAGCCTTGAATTCCAAGTTAAACCAGATTTAATCTAGGCAGATTAGAGAATTGAATATTTTTGAGCAGGAGAGTGACATGATCAAAATTAAAATTTTAGGAATGCTTTTTGTTTGTAGTATACATGATAGATGTGAGACTGGAGGTAGGGGAGCCTTATAATCCAGGATATAGTTACAGTGACGACTCAATGGTGAGGCAGCAGCATAATATAATAGAACAGACATGAGATTGCTAACTAGAAGACTTGAGTATATATGCCAGTTGCCTTTTACCACTTGTATGCTCTTGGTCAAGTCGCTTAATTTTTCTGATCCTTAATTTTATCTTGAAGTACTTTTCAGCATAACATTCTGAGATTTTAGATGATGACAATAGTTAACATTTATATATCACTTTAGGGTTAGGAAAGCACTTTTGATTCTCGCAACAATCCATGAAGTAGTGACTATTATTATCTCTGTCTTATAGATGAGGAAACTGAGGTTACAAGAGGTTATGTGACTTTTCCAGGGTCATAAGCTGGTATCCAAAGTACAATTTGAACTCAAGTCTTCCTCACTTCAAAATGAGCATTCTTCTCATTCATAAAGTAGTTTAAAGAAAATAGTGTGTATGTATAAAACATATACATAATCTATACCTATGCATGTACACACAATATACATATAAGTATGTCTATCTATGTATGTGTGTAGGTTAAAAACAAATATTGACTTTTGGAAAGTAAGGACCTGGATTGAATTCTGGCTTTGCCACCATGATAATAGCTTTATGTGACTTAGGACAAATTATGTGGCTTCTTTGATTCCCCCATTTGCTCATCTGTAAAAATTATTGTCTCTATTACCCATAGTATAGAGTTCTGAGATAAGTGCCTATGTAAGGCACAAGGCTCTGTATATACATAGCAATATCTATTATTGAAATAGGATGGTAGCCTGTGAAAATAAGGAAGGAAGAGGGTAAATATGAGAGGGGAAAAAAGGAAAATGGAAACTTTTTCTACTTGTTTAAGAATTTTGTCAATAAAGCAGAGTAGGACTGGAACAGAGTTAGGTTCTGGAATCTAAAGGGTGGGAACATTCCCTGGGGATATCCCAAAGGGCTATATATCTATAAATATAAATTATAAATTAGTTTATAATTCTGTTTATTCTATCCCATTGGGAGGGTTTTAGGTGAAAAAGTCATTTCTAAGGGGTACAGTAGCAAAAATATGAGTTTTGGAATTAGAGAATCTGGATTCAAAGTATGAACCTATTGTTTACTTCATGTGTGATTTTGATCAAATCACAAATCTTCTTGTCCTCAGTTTCTTCTTCTGTAAAATGAGATATTTTCTTTGACATTACCTACCTCTTTCTTTTTTCTCTTTCTCATATATCTATTCTCTCTCTCTTCTCTGTCTTTCTAACTAATTACATCTAACCATCTGACTATCTACATATATGTGTCTGTCTACATCTGTCTATTTCTGTCTCTCATCTTTTAAGTTACATTTTGTGGATGTGTATTATAACCATTCTTAAGAAAAAATTAGGTGGATAGAGCACTAACCTGAGTTCAAATCCAGTCTCAGACATTTAATACTTCCTAGCTGTGGGACCCTGGGAAAGTCACTTAACTCCAATTGCCTCAGCAAAAAAAAAAAAAAAAAAAAAAAAAAAAAAAAAAAAAAATTCAGGATAAATTTTGCCTCAATGCATCTAGTTTATCACTTGTACTACAGAATCCTTGGAAGTAGTTAAATAATATCGTATTAAAGAGTGACTATAATTCAAAGTACATGCAACCTTATGCTTTAATGAGATCCAATGATTTTGGAAAACAATTGCCTAATGATTGAAGAATGATTAAGCAATTTATAATATATAGAATTGATGAAATATTTCTGTTTGTAAGAAAAAAGTAGGGGCAGGGATGGGAATTGCAGCTGTTATATCATGAGAATTTAAGATGAGGAAATTTTTGTTAAACAGATATCCACTTTTCCCCTGTACTTACGTAGTCTTAGGGAGTTGCCTGGACCTCTGTGAAGTGAAGTGACTAGTGTTAGTATCACCTAGCCAATAAGTGTCTAGAGGCAAAAAAATAATTTTAAGAATTCAAAGAAGGATGGGACAACTTGTTTGAAGCAATGCAGAGTTAACAAAACAAGACAAAAAGAATTAAATGCAAATGTTCTACTTTTTAAATAGCATTTTTATTTATTTTTATTGAAGCTTTTTATTCACAAAGCATATGCATGGGTAGTTTTTCCAGCATTGACCTCTGCTTGATCCCCTGCTGCAAATTTTCCCCTTCTTCCCCTCATCCCCTCCCCCACCCAGCAGGCAGTCCAATACATGCCAAATATGCCGAAATATATGCCAGATCCGATAATGTGTATACATATTCACATTGCCATCTGATTGCACAAGAAAAATCAAATCAAGAAGGAAGAAAAAGAAAAACTGAGAAAAAAGAAACAAAATGCAAGCAAATAATATTAGAGTGAGAATGCTATGCTGTGTTCCACCCTCTGTTCCCATGGTTTTCTCTCTGGGTGTAGGATGGTTCCCTTTATCACTGCATAAGTGGAACTGATCCGAATCATCTCAATGTTGAAGAGAGCCACATCCGTCATAAGTGATCATGATATAATTTTGTTATTGCCATGTAGCTCTTGATTCTGTTCATTTCACTTTGCATCAGTTCACACAGGTCTCTTCAAGCCTCTCTGAAATCATCCTGTTGGGAGTTTCTTATAGAACAATAATATTCTATAATATTCATATACCATAACTTATTCAACCATTCTCCAGTTGATGGGCATTCACTCAGTTTCCAGTTCCTTGCCACTACAAAGAGGGCTGCCACAAACATTTTTCCACATGTTGGTCCCTTTCCCTCTTTTAAGATCTCTTTGGGATATAAGCCCAGTAGAAACACTGCTAGATCAAAGGATATGCACCCTTTGATAACTTTTTGAGCATAGTTCCAAACTGCTGTCCAGGATGGTTGGATCCATTCACAGTTTCACCAACAATGTATCAGTGTCCCAGTTTTCCCACAATCCCCTCCAACATTCATCGTTATCTTTGTCTGTCATCTTAGCCAGTCTGACAGGTATGTAGTGGTATCTCAGAGTTGTCTTAATTTTCATTTCTCTGATCAATAGTGATTTGGAACACCTTTTCATGTGGCTACAAATAGTTTCAATTTCTTCATCTGAAAATTGTTCACATTCTTTGACCATTTATCAATTGGAGAATGGCTTGAACTATTATAACTTTGAGTCAATTCTCTATATATTTTAGAAATGAGGCCTTCATCAGAACATTTTGGAGGTAAAAATGTTTTCTTGGTTTATTGCTTCCCTTCTAACCTTGTCTGCATTAGTTTTGTTTGTACAAATCCTTTTTAACTTAATGTAATCAAAATTATCTATTTTATGATCAATAATGATCTCTAGTTCATCTTTGGTCACAAATTCCTTTCTCCTCCACAGGTCTGAGAGGTAAACTATTCTATATTCTTCTAATTTGTTTATAGTATCATCCTTTATGTCTAGATCATGAACCCATTTCGACCTTATCTTGGTATATGGTATTAGATGTGGGTCTAAGCTACTTTCTGCCATACTAGTTTCCAATTTTTTCCAGCAGTTTTTGTCAAGTAGTGAATTCTTACCCCAAAAGGTAGGCCATTTTGTAAACAGCATTTTAAAATAGCAATTGAAACACATAAAATAATAATTTTTGCTTTGATTAAAATAATAAATTTGATAAAATAATACATTTTGCTTTAATTCCTATATGGATTGATGATATCATCATTATGAATATTGCATAAACATTTTGCTTATCTATCTCAGATATTTGCTTATCTATTTTTTTTCACTTACAAACTTTTTATCTTGTACCATATAGTTTTGATACTAACTTAAAAACAGATAATTTCAAATCTTCATTCCTCTCTTCTTTCCCCCTCTTACTATGATTTGACTCAATCAGCAGGAATTTAAGGGATACAAATACAAAAAATTAACCCCTATTTTCAAGAAGGTTGGAGGAGACTACATGCTCATTTACATTGTACCAGGCAAAGACATATAGAATAAATACTAAAGTAGGCAGTAATATACAAGATAGCTAAATATGTTAGTCTATACAATATTGATTGATGTGGGAGGGGGAAAAAGCAGGAAAGGTTTTATGTAGGAGATACTGTTTGAGCAACTTGAAGGCTTGAAGAGTTCAAAATGTGTTCCAGGCTTTGGAAATACTTTTGTAAAGGCTTGAATGGAAGGGTATGTGTGAGGTGGGGAATAAAAATTCATTGTGTGAAGGAAAGGGAGGACAACTGATTTAGACCAAGGTTTGTGGAGAAAGAAGCAAGATATAATGAGAAAGGATCATTAGATTTGCTATTAAGAGATCACTGGTAACTTTGGAGAGAACAATTTTATTTGAATAATGAATCTGGAAGCTATAGGGCTTTAGAGAGAATAAAAGTAGAAGGGATGAAGGCACCATTTGTAGATGGCTTTCTCTAGGCAATAGCACAAAAGGAAGAAGAGATAATGATGTGGGGAACACTGAAACTGTCTCTCTCTCTCTCTGACTTTGGGGGAAACACTTAAGAAACTCCTTGAACCCTGGGAGGAGCTCTCCCCTGAGAGACCCACTCTAGGGAATCTATTATCTTGGTGGGACTAGTTGAGTCCAGGACTACTCTTACTTAGCCTGAACTGGAGATCTAGATAGAAATCTGGATAGAAATATCCACCTCTGTTGAGATGGAGATTAGTCCAGGGACACTCATTCAGATGGAAAATTTCTATTCAATTTGCTAAGATTTCATTCTGATTTCTACTCAATCTGCACCCAGCCCCTCGCTGAAGTCTCAAATTATAAAAAGGGGCAACTTGGGGCTCATTTCTTGCAGAGAGCCAAAAGTAGAAATCATGCCAAGTAACCTCTCTTTCCTTGGCATAGCTGCCTTGAAGACCCTCTGCCTACTGAAAAGACATTCTCTTTTCAGCATTAACCCCTCTTTATCTCTTTCACCTATTTCCCTAACAGGACCACACCCCTCTTTACCTCTGTCTGGATTTCTCTGCTAAGAACTTTACCTTACCTCTGAGGAAGTCAGCCTTCCTAGCAAAGGCTGGCTTTTCAGTTCCAACAATAAACTTCTTTTGCCAGTCTAACTTTTCAGGTTTGCAAATTATTTTATGAAGGACCTGCAGGCTGACCAGAGGGGGTTCCCACAACTCTCTGCCTTGCACCGAACTTCATCAATAAGAGACCATACATAGTGGAGATAATTGATCAAGTGAGGGTTTAAAGATGGAAAAAGCTCAAGGCATGTTTTTCCACAGCACAGAAGCAACCAGTAGATGAGAGACTGAAACTTAGTAAAAGAATGGGGTCCTGAGAGGGGGGAATCTTCTAGAGAAGGTGAAATAGAAGGAGACATTTTGTACATGTAGAGGGGTTTACCATATGACAAGAAAGTCTGCTTCTTCATGAGACAATGGTGAAGGAGGAAATAGTGAAGAAAAGCATCTGAGTAATATAAGATGGGATGGAGGGAAGAAGAGGGAACTTTCATTGAATGACTTTAATTATTTTAGTGAGTATTAAAAAAAATGGGAAGGGGAGGCTAGTGAAGGGACTAGAATTTTGATTAGCCAGCTGGTGAGTGGAGACTAAACTGATTAGGGAGATTAAAAAGATTGCCTTGCTGCAGTGAGGACCCAGTTAAAAATATGTAATATGCAATTGTAGTGGACCCACTCAGCAAGGTTTGTGATATCCTCCAACTTCATTTACCAGCATGTAAATAGGAGGCAAACTGGCAAAGATTGGAACTCATATGAGTTTGTGAATTGGTAAAGTGTGAAGGTTAATAGCATAAGAGGCAAGGGACTCTACTGCAGTTTTTAGAATTGAGCTAATTCACCAAACACTTGAGATAGGGAAGGCAAGAAAACGCAATCTTTGCAGGACTGATGCCCTGGGGAAAAAGTTTAAGTATGAAGGGAAGGATTGATCGGTAGTATTCTCAGTGTAGGAATTGGGAGTATGACAATAAATGATAAAATGTTTTGCAGATAGTTTTTCAAAATTGACAGTATAACCCTGTACGTTGGTTCAATATTACTTTTAAAATGTTTGTAGTTTCTTGTTTTTTTTTTCCTTTAAATTAAATCCTCACATTTATGTAGCATCCTTTACAGTCTGCTTTCACAGATAGATATTATTATGGAATTATGAGGTGGACAGACCTTATTATCTTCATCTCACAGGTGAGGAAATTGAAATTGAGAAAGATTAAATGACTTGATCATTTTTAGAGTTATTTTTGGTAAAATTAGGACTAATCATAATAACAATAATATTAGTAGCTACTATGTATATAAGCATACTCTATGCCGGGCACTGGGCCAGGCCTGTTGATCTTCACTACAACCCTAGGAGGTAGGTGCTATTATTATTCCCTCCCTCCCCCCCCTTTTTTTTTTGTTGTTGAGGAAACTGGGATTTTGACTTGCCTCAGGTTGCTCAACTAAAGTAAGATTGGACTTGAACTCAAGTCTGGCTGCCTCCAGACCCCAGAAGTCTATCCATCATGTCACCTAGGTACCCAAACTGGAATTCAGGTTTTCTGTCAGTGTTTTAACTTTTATACCACACTGTTTCTTTCAACTTGTCTGTTAATAGAATTATATATATGTGTGTTCCTTTTCCTCTTCTCTTAAGCTAACTTTGACATGTTGGCAGAAAAAACATACCTTTATATTAATTAGATGATTAGATAATATTCTATGATTATTCAGAATACTGTGACACTCGGTGATGAGTAGTATGTGCTCTATTTCAACATTCAGTGTGCTCTCAATTTAAAAAAAATAATTGTATAGCATTATGTTCCAATTACATTATATGAGGAGAAGAGCTTAGGAAGTCTATCACATCTATTTCATTGATATTGACATTCTCCTTAAGGGGAAAATTGCAATCCTGAAGAATAAAGAAACTAGAGGCATATATAAAAATGCTAGAAAAGCATAAAATTTCTGATGGCATATTTCCATATGGATCACCTGTCTGGGGAGTAAATCTTTCAGAACCATGATATACAGGTTGTCCCTAAAGTCTTAGTGCAGTGCCATAATAAGACTATTGGGACATCTAGTTTTGAAGATAGAAATGCTATTTTAGAATAGGTTTCAGTGTATGCTGTAGATCTAGCCCAGCCAAAATATTTGTCAATTCCAAATTGCCACGATTAATATATGTGCTTATATAAGTAGTGAAAATCTGGAAATGGAGCTGGTTTTATAGTTGTCTTAATACTCAGAATCTGATTGGTTGACTGAAATGTGCTGCTAAACTGTCTGGTTCTATGGCTGTATATCTTATTGATTACATTTGTGTCAATTATACTCCCTTCTATAAAATTAAGCTTCATAAGATTCTCAATGATTGCAATTGAGTCTATTACCTCCACTGTGGTGTTTAAAATAGTGCTCTATACCTCATCAGTGTTTTATGGAAATGAATATTGAAGGAGATATGTATCATATAAAATGATAGATATTAGCAAATCATGGAACAGTTAATCGACACAGATTATCCAGTTCATAGAAGTGAAGAGTTAGGGAAATTCAAAGCATAGTATTTCATCACTTCCTACCCTGTATCTAACACTGGACGTGGGTGGAAGCATTATGTTCTAGTGGAAAAACAAAACAAAAACAGTATGCAAGGGGCTTGGGAGAAGTGGCTTCTTGGCTTCTGACAGATAGAAATCCTAGAATCTTGGGGTTAATAATTTGACATCCCTGAGGTTTAGATTCCATTTGTGTAAAATGGGGATAATAGAACCTGCTCTTCCTAACTCTCTTGGAGGGTTGGGCAATCAAATAAAGTGATGTATGTAAGTCCTTAAAAAACTATGAAATATGATTTTTGGGTGGTTATTGCTGTGCATTGTTTTTCAGTTGTGTCTGACTTTGTGACACCGTTTGGGGTTTCCTTGGCAAAGATACTGGAGTGATTTGCTGTTTCTTCTCCAACTCATTTTACAGAGCAGGAAATTAAGCCAAACAAGGTTAAGTGACTTTCCCAGGCTCACACAGCTAATAAGTGTCTGGGATCAGATTTGGATTCAGGAAGATGAATCTTTCTGACTTCAGACCTGGCATTCAATTACTAAGCCATCTATTAGCATAAAAAAGAAGTATGACACTGCCCTTTTGTCTTCTGTGATACAGCTTGCATCAACATAACCTCTCAGAACTGGAAGGCACAGGAGAAGTCACTTAGTGTGTTCTATACTTGTGCCTCTAGAAACTCCTCTCAATAAGTGGTGCTCCAGCCTAAATGAAGACCTTAAACATTTTGGTTCAGCTCTACAAGTACAAGATTGGGGACACATGGTTAAATAATGAGTCACATGAAGATTGTAGCCTTTAGTGGACTAAACATCAAAGAGTCAGAAATGTTGATTTAACTTAGGTTTAATGAACTTAATGAAAGTCTTTGTTGAAAATCTTAAAAAAAAAGAGAGAGAGAGAGAGAGAACTCACTACTTGCAGCAGCTTATTCTTTGGTGCAGCAGAATTTGTCAGGAAGTTTTAATGTAAATCCAATCAATGTCAATTTCTTCCCACTGTTCTTAACTCTACCCTATAGAGCCCAGCAGAAGAGACAGGTAGCTCATGAATAAGGTATGGGACTTGGAGTTAGGAAAGCCTACATTTGAATTCTACCTTGGAAAAACTTAGTACCTCTATGACTCTAGCAAAATATTTATATCCTTCTTCTGCCTCAGTTTCTTCATCTGTAAAGTGGGGGTAACGCTATCTACCTCCTAGGGTTATCATGATAATAAAATGAGAGAATATTTTAAAAGCATTTTGTAACACTGTATACATAGTTATTGTTACTACTATTGAGTATTATTGCTACATGATGCTTGAAGACAGCCATCCTGTTTCTTCTAAGTCTTGTCTTCCTAGACTGAACAACTAGAATCCATTAGAATAAGACCTTTTCATCAACCTGGTTATATCTTCTCTATGGTTCATTTAATTTTGTCACAGATCTTCAAAATGTGGCACTCAGATTTTAGCACACACAACTGCCCTTGTGATCTGATCAGCTAAGAATACATCAGTTATTATTTTTGGACACCACAATTCTATTACTGTAGCCTAAGATTAATTAGTTGTTTTTTTTTTTAAACTGTTATGTGATACTATTGACTCTCTTGATTTTGAAGTCCATTAACACCTACAGATCTTCCTCCCAAGGCCTATGTTTTCCTAATCCTATACTTGTACAGTTGATTTTTGAGTCCAGATGTAAGACTTTATATTTATCCTTCTTAAATTTAATTTTCCTTTTTTTTCTCTTCCCTTTCTCTTCATCCTTCCATTTTCCTTTTCAATAGATGCTAAGCACTGAGTCTTGAAGAAAGATATAAACAGATATTTATGAACTCACAGATTTTCCAATTATTGATTAAAATTTATGTATAATAGTAATAATTTTTCTTTGGTTATTTGTTAAAATAGCTTCTAACATAATAAAACTATCATTAAAAAGAGATAAGTTCCATGAGATTATAAAGATCATTCTATATTTTGTTTATAATAATGCTGATTAAAGTTTTACAAAGCTGAAAAGGGTTAAGCATTCATCAGATTTTTATTTATTATTATTTAAAAATATTTCATGGTTTTTGCATGGCAATAATAAAATTGAAGGTCTTTTTAGTTCCATGTGGTATCTTTCATTGTCATGTGTTGAATCATAAGAAATACAAAACAGATTTTTGGCAGAACTCCACACTCTTTCTGAAATTACCATAGTGTAAGTGATTTGCTCACAAGACACACATTCACATGGGCAGAAAACTTAAGTATTCCAATTAATTCAGATGATTTTGTTTTATTTGAAGCATTATGACTTATCTTAACAAAGCTGGAATCACTGTATAAAGTTAATATCTAAGTAGTGTTTAAACAGATACATTAGAACATTATGCAAAATACAGAATTTTTAAAAAAGAATTTTATAGATTATAGCCCCTAACACTACTTGGAGGCAATAATTAGAAAAGATGTTCTTTTCCTCCTCCCAAAAGCAGTCAGACTTTTAAGTATAGGAATCAGGACTTGAGCTGGGATTTTACTGGGAAAGGAAACTCTTTATCAGTGTAGGTTGGCACTTTTTCTTCAATTTACAGATTTAGCTATTTAGAGGTTTTTATGCACATTGTGTGTCAGAAAGGGGACTGTGCCATGATGCCTCTCATAAGATCATTTTTGTTTTGTTTTGTTTTGCTTTGCAATTGAGATTGTGACTTGTCCTGGGTCACACAGATAATAAGTGTTAAGTGTCAGAGGTCAAGTCCCCTGGACTCTAGGGTTGCTGTTCTATTTACTGCACTACCTAACTGCTCCCTATTATAAGATCTTTAAGCATCTAGAAAACTTATAAATTGAATATATTCTCATCATTTTATGGTGAAATGGAAAAAAAAGCACTAACTTTAGAGTTAGAAGATCTGGTTTCAACTTGACTCTGTTTACTATCTATGTGATATTGGGGGGGAAAAAAGTAATGTTTCTGAATCTCAGTTTCCTCATCTATAAAATTAAAGAGGTTGGAGTAAATTACTTGTGGTCCCTTTTATATCTAAAGTGATGATCATTAAAGTAAAAGGAACATTATCTATCAAAAGCATTTATTATATTCCTATAATGTGACAATCTCTGGTGATACAAATGCATTAAATGAAACCTAAACAAGAAAATCTGGTGGCAAACAGTAAACTTAAATTTTTTTCTATTTAGAAAAATGTGACCAAGACAATACAGAGAGAGCTATCACACCACCCACCAATAGTCTATTTGTGCATGGAGAGAATCAAGACCAGTCCATCTGGGGAAATCGTTCAGATGGAGATCTCATCAGAAGTAAGTAAATTGTAATACTTTAGTTTTACTTTGCCGGCAAGATAAAAATAAGAATTATTGACTCAGTTAAATATGTCACGTGTAATTGTGTTACTGTTATTTCTTGAAATATGTCAAGAGTGTTATTTCCTGAATGGTTTTTATCCTTGATTATAAATACAGACCAGAAACAAATATATAAGCAAAGCCAATTCCCACCCTTCCCACAGTAATGGAGCCAGTGACTTCACAGTCCAGCAAGGGATAGCCAGCCAAGGGTTACTGGAAGACTTTGGGGAGAATCCCAGCCTTTGCCTAAGTGGAAAGATTGCTTGGCTGCCCTCCCTGTTCCCAGAATTTTAAACCTTTTTAGGTGTGTGGTTCATAAGGATGAAGTGCATGGAAGGATAATATTAAAGAGCTCTCACACGGTGATTCTACCATAAGACTTCCTAGTTCTCCTGTATAGGATTCAATGGAAATCATTGATCTAGTGATAGAAGGGAATCTCAGAACCCATCTAGTTTGTACCCTTCATTTTACAGATGAGTAAACTGAGGGTCTGGCAGTATAAATGAGTTTTCCAAACTATCAATGACTTCTTGATTTTGAAATTTGATATTGTATCATCTTGCATCCTATGACCTCTTAAAATTCCTGCGTAGTTTGAACAATTGATCCTCAATATAACATTGTCTTCAACATGGGAAACACCTTTAAAATAAACAAGCAAACCTTCTATCACTGTCCTTTTAGTTCTTTGGTAACTAAAGCAGCACAAATTGGGTTATCCTTGATAATAAATAGCATGATTTTGTAGTACTTATTTTAAAACTGATGAATTAAACTAATTTTCTGTAGGAGATTTTTGAGAGAATTTTAAGTTAGATAATTAGAAACATTCTGGAATGTTACAGTAGTCAAGCAGTGAGAATCGCTACTGTTTATGACTTTGGTCTGGAGCTTAAATTTCAAAATTGAAAAGCAAACAGATTTTTCTTGGCTACCATACTGATGGATTTGTGGCTGCAGCAGTGGCCAATTGATTTTCTAGGGAAAGAAGGGTGGTGTTTGACAATAACACTAACTGCATAAGACAAGTCACTGGGAATGCCAAGAAAGTTTTCTCTGATCCACACCTGAGAAGGCAAACTACTTAGATCTTTTAGAACTACAAGAGTGAAATTAATATTAGTATGCTTTGTGATTTGATTTGCTAAATTAAAGTGAATTATAAATAATATATTTTCACTTGATTAATTCCATTTATATTGAAATTCTAGGCAGATTCTGTGACAGTCAAGATCTAAGTAGTATGTAATCAACTTTTCGAGTTGTGTGTAGTGGTAAAAAAAAATTCAGTGTAATAACACTGAATTTTTGTTTATTTGTTGTGTTCTTGTTTTGCTCTAGATTTTAGGCATGGATTGAAAAAACAAGAATGTTTCTAATTATCTCTTGAGGTATCTTAAAGTTCACTTGTTGGTATAGGAGGTCCTAGTGTAGCTACTCCCATCACCTGATGCACATCAGTAACTCTTCTGTAGCTTTATAATTTGAGAGTGGGTATTCAGAGTGGATACTCATAGGGTCAAAAATTTAGAACTAAAGTTAGAGGTCCTGCAATTTCCACTCAATCATTTTACAGGTAAGGAGACTGAGTCACAGAGAGATCAGCTGACTTTTCCATGGTCACACAGCTGGCATGTATCAGAAACTGGAATTGAACTAGACCTGAGTCTTCTCAACTCCAAGTTATTTTTTCCATGCATTATGTTTTGCTGCTTCTTGCTAAATCATCAGGCTCTCTAAAATAGTCTGTATTCAATGGAGTGTCAAAATCCTATAGAATTTTGTTCTATGTGTTTTTGCTAATTCAAGCCAGTAGAACAACTAGACTTAGATTTTTACTACTTGTGTCACTTGACCAATGTTGAATAATATCAATTTAGAAATGTCTGTATTGCAGATTTCTATTTAGACAATGAGCAGATTTGAATTTAATAATCTTTTTAGTTGACTCAACTAAACCATCAATACTAAATTTTTCATTTAGTCATTTCACTTGTGTCCAACTTCATGACTCCATTTAGGGTTTTCTTGACAAAGTTACTAGAGTGGTTTGTCATTTTCTTCTTCAGCTCATTTTACAGATAAAGAAATTGAGGCAAACAGAGTTAAGTGACTTGCACATGGTCACATAGCTAAGAAGTGTCTGAGGACAGATTTTTTTTTTTGAATCCCTAATACTGACTTTATTGTGGCATGAAAAAATAGACTTTAATGAGAAATAATCAAAAGCAATACTTACAGAAATCATTCAAAGCATCAAAAGAAATTCAAAGCAATTCCTAAGCAAAATATCATGTCATTTTACCAGTTTCCTTTCCCTATCTGAAACTGCTTTCAAGGTAATTTAAAACTCTAAGGCTAGACATAGAATATATGAATATTTTAAAGTAATTAACATAGATGTTTTTGTCTGTGCTATATCAAACATTCCTTTGGCATAAAAAAGAATGGTAAGTAATTAATATCCTGTTTGAATTAATTATAAGTTCCTTGAACAAAAAAAAATTGCACTAAACTTTCTCTACAATGCCCACAACATGCATCTTGTTCTCCTAATCCTGGGGTATTTTTCTTTCTTTTTTTTTTTCAATTAAAGCTTTGTATTTTTCAAAACATATGTGTGGATAATTCTTCAACATTAGTCCTTGCAAAACTCTGTGTTCCAATTCTGCCTCCTCTTTCCTCATGCCCTCCCTAGATGGCAAGTACTCCAATATATGTTAAACATGGTAGAAATATATGTTAAATCCAATATATGCATACATATTTTTATAATTATGTGCCACACTAAAGAAAAAGTGAAGCAAAACAAAATGCAAGCAAACAACAAGAGGAGTGTGAACCACGCTCAGTTTCCACAGTCCTCTCTCTGGGTGCAAGAGGGCTTTCTTCATCACTGAAAAAATGGAACTGGCCTGAATCATCTCATTGTTCTGTCCATCAGCATTGATCATCTTATAATCTTGTTGTTGCCGTGTATAATGATCTCCTGGTTCTGCTCATTTCACTCAGCATCAGTTCATGTAAGTCTCTCCAGGCCTCTCTGAAATCATCCTGATTGTTTCTTACAGAATGATAATATTCATAGCATTCATATACCATAATTTATTCAGCCATTCTCCAATTGATGGGCATCCACTCAGTTTCCAGTTTCTTGCCATTACAAAAAGTGAGGCCAGATTTGAACTCGGAAATGAGAACCTCCCTGAACAATATCTACACTGTTACCTAGCTTCGCATAAGTATTAATTTAGGTTAGTCCAATGACATGCTCTTAGGATCATGTATACTTAGAAAAATGAATAATTTCATGACAGATACCACAGAGATATTTTGCCCCTGATTTTCTGTAATTCTGCCCATTTATGACTGCAGAAAAAACAGGAAGCACTGAAATGATTGAGCTAGCTGGAAAATTGTTGAGGATGAAGGTCAACTACTGAGATTATTATGGACTCCTATTTGTGGGTAACATTTTTTAGTGACACATCAGACTTAGGCCAGTACCCTTGTTAGCTTAGGTTCAATACTGATATAAAATAAATACTTAGAGGTCACTGAATAGAAGGTTAGAATATAAAATATATTCAGCAAGAATATTGTAGCACTTAGCTACAATAGATGTGGTCTCCTTCATTTCTGTCTTGGAAATAAATATGTCTAGTTAACAGGGCTGAGTATGGTAATTTGGGAGGTGTTGGGACATCCACCAAATCTGAAGAGTGCATATCCATATAATCTATTTGAGCATATTTTTATGGCCTTTTAATTTTGTGCTTTGAGGGGGTTTATTCCTAAGTGGTGGATTGAACCTTTGGTGGAAAGTTCAGTGGAATAGATTCCAAGATCTCTTCCAACTCATTCTATTCTATGATTCTATGAATAATAGCTACCACTGCCTCATAAAAATGTCCCTTATTGCCACTGTTAGAAAAGGCCTACTCTACGGGAAGGCCCAGAGCTTTGTGGAAATTTTAAGTTGCTGAAATAGAATGAATATATATGGCAGTACTTGCCAATTATTGTAGAATCCAGTGTTTACTACTATTTTCATTTTTCTAACTAAGAAATTTAGGCATCTAGAGCAATTTGTGTTAATTCAAAATCAGGCAAAGTTTTCATTGCCTTGTATCTTATGTCTTCTCCTCTATGATGACATATAACTGTTGCTAACTTCTTTTTTAAAGAGACTAATTTACCTTTAAAAGAAGCTCAATGTACATGCCTTTTTTTTTTTTTTTTTTACCACAACTATGGGGTCATATACATTATCCAGAGTTTAGCTCCAGAGAAAGGTAGAGGAAAGAAATGGGGATAAAAAGACCTAAGGAATTTTGGAGGAGATCAGATGAAAGAGCTACAAAATTGTAGTAAATGTGGAGTGAGGAATTTAGTCTATGGAAAACTCTATTTAATCTGAGAGCTTTAAGATTACAGAATTGTAAATTTTTTCTACAATCTATGTCCCAACTTTATTTCCCCAAAGATCACTATTGCAAGAATAAAATAAGTCAAAAACTTAAGTTACTAAAATCCAAGAAGTTTGCTGTTTTTCGTGAAACACAAAAAATATGGCAATGAATAGAACCAAATTGCAGTACATTATTTCACATGCATTTAAACTTGCTTCAAAATATATATATATTGCAAGGTATTTGCTGAGAATATGATACATTTGGAAGAGTACTGGCTTTGGAGAGAATCTTCATTCATATCCCCAACCTTTTCATTGTTTGTGTAACTTTAGGTAGGTTACTTATTCTTCTCAGTTTGAAGAAGCAGATTTAAATTTGCAGCTAAATTCTCAGTAAACTTCAAGCAAAGAATAGGAGCAAAATTCTGTAGTTAAAAGATTCTTGATGTTATTACAAGATACACAGAATTTGAGGCTGATACTTCACTAACTGTGTGACCAAAGACAAGTCACTTGATTTAAATATAATGTAGTATAGGCCCTTCCCATTTCCTAAAGACATTTTGAGTGGAAATGCTTTGTCAACATTACGTGTTTTATAAATGTGAGTTATTGTTACATAAACCTTTTTTGTCTTTTGAGTAGCTGATAGAGCTTGGTGTTGTATTACTAAAGCATTTATAGCATTTGCCTTGTTTCACAGTGACAGTCATTGTTAGAATTGCATAGTTAGATTTACAGTTCTCATCTCTTAAATGGCTCTTGGGAAAAGTTGTGAACTGAACAACAACAGAAATTATCCTCAATTTATCCTGTTTGTATGTTGCATGTATTTAATTTTTTATGTGTTGTCTCTTTCCCAGTAGATTACTTCTTTCTTTGTAACCCCAGAACTTAGCACAATGCTTGGCACATAGTAGATGCTTAATTGGATGTTGAAGGGAATCATTACCAGCAGGTTATAATAGGACTCTCTGAATTGCAAGGTAGGGCAGCTGACAAATATTTAAAAACAAAACAATTTTTTTTTGCTTATAAATATCATAAACCAATTGTTACTTTTTTTTGTCCTGATTGTCCATACATCAATAATTATTGTATGTATGTTCCATTTCCACAATGCACACATAGCAATCTGTTATCCTGTGGTAAAAACACTACTTTTAAAATAAACTCTCACAATAGAGTATTTTTTACAAATTTCATATTTCTAGTTAGTTTTCCCTTTTTCTTGCTCCCTGACAGTAAAAATGCATCTTTTACCCAAGGATTCCAAAGGAATGGTTGCTTAAAACTTGACTTTCCCCCTTTTGGCCTTCAGCATTCAGAACTGCTGGCTGTCCCCGAATAACATAACATCTCTCTCAACAGAGCAGTCAGGGAGCATGTGTTTCCCTCTTCCTTTTAGCATCTAGCACATTGTAAGGACCCAATAAATCTTTTACAGCAATAATAGACCCTGGAAAGAAGGCTCTGGCTCATTGTTGCTCCAGAAGAGGAGGGAGCAGGGAGTAACATCTGTAGTGAGTCAGGATGGAGTTGGCTCTAGTTTACGGGAGCCTTATGGTGGCTCCCTGAGTGGAGAAGAGGCGGACAGCTGGCTCTCACAGAATTGGTTCTAGTGCTCCCGCCACGGTGCTGGATGGTGGGACCATCAGAAAAAAGAAAGAGGCAAGAGTGTGGGAACATTTTCAAATGAACTACCCACTCTATTTTCCTTGCTTCCATGGAATCAGTACAGACAGCTGCAGAGCCAGGAGGAGTTCTTTCCCACTGGTTGACAGAACTTTCTCCTCTTTCCTTTGAGGGGTGGGTAAGTAGGATTGGCAGCTTACCTCTCCATTCCTCCAGATGCTGGCTGCCCTCCTTCTTAGACTCCTTTAGGAGATAATTTATATAACGGACTGTTAGCTTCATGTGCTGTGGTTGTTTTTGATTTAGTTTTTTGAGAACTGAGCTCTGGAAACTCCAGGGAGTGGTCGCTTTGGAAATTGTTCTCTAATTAAAGGGTGTACCTCTAAGGCTATATAAGCTGAGCTTTTTCCAAACTGTTGTCAACTCTAACCTTGACCTACATGGACCACCCACTTGTGGGTCATGATTGGTTCATAGAGATATAAAGATGGCTTACCTCTGGAGTAATACAAATTGTTTCCAATTAGAATTAGGGACCAGTGAAAGTAATAAAATATATGGAAAGTTTCTACTAATTAGTATAATTAAGTTGAAAAATGAGTTTACCCATTCAAGTTGAGAAATATTTCATCATCAAACTAGGGAAGAATTAAAAATTGCTATAGAGTTTTTGTTGAGAAGTCATATATATCAAAACCCTATTTTAGTGCTAATGATTTCAGTATATATTTGAGAAAACTTTTTTTATTTGAATTTTAAATTCAGAAGATAGCGTTTCATATTTGACATTTTGTAAAAAAATCATGATTTTCAGATATAGGATACCTGAACAAAAGCAAAAATAACTTGATACACATGAAACCTTACACTTTTTTCTTTCAGAATACCTAGCATATATTAATATTATTTAAATTATAGAACTTTGCCTCATATTAAAGACAAAATTTTTGACCTTGTAAAATAAATGCTGCTGTGAGATGTCCATTTCAATTAATGCTAATTTTTCTAATAAACCCATCATATGCATAAAAAATAGCCAACTTTGCTTTTAAAAATTAGAACAGAGATGGAATTAAGAATAATATTTAAATCTTGCTCTTTTAGGGGATTATTTATATATGTATGTATATATATTTATACATATACACATCAGTGCACATACATGTCTTTTGCATTTGAGTATTTTTTTTTTTTTTTTTTTTTTTTGACCAGGCTGGTGATTTCAGTGGTTAAGAGAACTCCTAGTGTGCTTGGGGCTCTTGGGATGTGAGGTCTGACTGTAGCTTAGGTCAAAAACTCCAATTTCTTGGCTTCTCTACCACTTCTACTCTAAGATAGGGGATACTGAAATGTTATTTGGCTTGCTCATGGTCCTGTAGTTGTTAGGTATCTGTGGCAGGATTTTGACCCTCCTTGCTTTAAGGGCAGTCCCCTCAGACCGGCTTCTTGAGTGAAATTCTCCTGTCCAAAGGGGCTTTGAGTCTCAATTCTAGTACTCTTTTATAAAAATTTTTACTATTTGCTATGTCTTTGGACATTTCCTTTATACAAATGATTTTTTTTTCCTTAGGCACTTAGGGTTAAATGACTTGCCCAGGGTCACAAAGCTAGGAAGTGTTAAGTGTCTAAGAACAGATTTGTACTCAGGTTCTCCTGACTTCAAGGCTAGTGCTCTATCCACTGCAACACCTAGCTTCCCCTATACAAATGATTTTTAATTCTAAATGTTATCCACTACTTCCAGACTGTTTCTTTAGATTCTGTTCTGTTGGAATTTTTGCTAGGTTTAACTGTTTAGCTCAAAAAGTTCTGTCCTTTTTTACTTTACAGAATTCTCATATTACAAAGCTGAGAAAGTCAACATGCCATAGTTAGATTGAAATCTTTATCCTCTGACATCCATTCAAAATTGCCCTAACTTTATGAAGCTATTGTATTATGAGGTGGTGGTTGTTGTTGTTGTTGTTGTTTTTTGATCACCCCACATGATGCCTTTCTCATGGTTTTTCCTGTTTCCTCTTAAGGAATCTTTACTGTTAGTATTGCTTTATTAATTGGAAAATCTGTTATCATTTTCATTTTCCCTTGCCAGCTTGACCATTGGATCTCACTGTAATGAAACATGTCAAAATTTTGTTAAGCAACTACTTTCTGGAAAATATCTTGAATAAAAGAGATTCGTATATTTTGCTGATCATATGTGTGATTATTGTGCTAGAAATTAGTATATGGAATAATTTGCTGGAAATTTTGATATATAGGAAATGCTCATTTGAATTTTAGAAGGTTTCAGCATTATTGATGCCTTTTGTCTGCAATTATTTTACTATTTCCCTTCTGTCAAAGAAAAACAAGTAAGCAAAAAAAAAAAATTCAACCCACCAACTAATGTACAAAATATCAGAGCTTGTCCTAGTGATCTTCTTTGTTTCAACTGTGAGAGGCAACATATGTTTCATTAGCTGTTAATCCAGGACAAAAGTGTCAGGCTCAGATTCATTTCTATTTGAGTTTGTTACCACTGCTCTAGGACATTCATTGATTTTTTTTTAACTCCTCAGAATTCAGCTTCATTTCAATGATCTTTATATCAAAATTATTATATCTTGGTTCTGTTTATTTTGCTCTGCATCAGTTTTCATGAAGATATTTCCACAATTCTATGAATTCTCTTTATGTGTCATTCCTTAATGTACAATGATATTTGATTACATCCAGAGGTATTTTTTTAGGCATTCTTTAATCAATGGGTGTAATATTCTTTTTCTCTAGATTGTAATCATTCTCTGGGAGCAGATCCTTTGGGGAGCTTCTGGAGGCTGCTTCCTTTCAGTTCAGTTCAATAATCTCAAAATGCAGCCAGGAGGCTTTCCAAATCTTATCTCCAGATCCTTTATTTTCTACTTCAAGCCTTGTCTCTTTCACTTGGGGCTAGCTTTCTTAGAGGTCTCTCTCTCTCTCTCTGATTCCCAAGAGCTCTTGTCTGAGTGTCTCCATCCAGCATGAAAGTTGAAGTTATCATGAATCAGACTCTGCCTCCGAGCGTGGGATTGTGGGTTTCCCAGAAGTCAATCCTAGTTGTGAATCTCCCAAAGTCCTCTCCTTTGAAGTCCCCTGAAGTTCTCCCAGGAAGTCCTCTCCTTGACTGAATCCAGACTCTGACTCTCCACACTGAATCCTGGCTCCTTATATCCTCCCAGAGAATGGGCTTGTGGGTACTCCCTGGGCTTGTGGGAGTCCTTAAAAGTATGCTCTCTTAAAAGTTTGAATCTCATGGAATTCTAGTAAATACATTACTGAACTAGAGAACTGTTAAGTACCATGTTAAATTAGATAATTACTGTCTCTATCCATTCCAGTTACTTAGCACCTTGTAAGAATCCTAACAAAATGGGTATGGAACTTTGAAGTTTATTAGTATCACAAAGAGTGCTATGAATATTTTGGTATGTTGGATACAATGGTATTTGTTTTTTTAACCTCCTTGGGGATATAGGTCCAATAGTGAGATCGCTACATCAAAAATTATAAACAAGTTTTTTCAATTTTATATAGACTGGAAAATCTAGAAAGTTGGACCATTTCCTATCTTTACTATCAATCACATTTTAAAGTATGTTTGAACAAAAACATTAATTGCTCTCCTATATTATTATTCTTCCAATACATAAGAAAGAAAAAAGATGATAATAGAAGGATGAGGGTTGGGGAGAGAAGATGAGAAGAATATAGTATTTTGCCAGCTTCACTAATCCTGTTTGATTGGCTGTTGATAATTTAGAAGGAAGGCAGGTCCTAAGTTTTACTCCTTTTCTGCTCTTCCTGTCCCACTTTAACTTCTCCTCCTAACATCCCTAATAATTCAACATATGTGTGGAAGATTCTAAAAACACCATTTGTGTGTGTGTGTGTGTGTGTGTGTGTGTGTGTGTGTGTCTACAGAAACATATTCTCTGATGTTTACTAATTATATTAAGATACTATACTAATCCTAAATAGAGAAACTGTTTTGGACTATGTTGGGAAGTACTTGCATACTTGCATGACAAATTTTAGTGTGCTTTAAAAGTTTTCTGATAAGTTCAAAAAGAGTTTATTTAGAAGTTTTAAAATCAGGCTTTAGGGCATACAGATATGCCAGTGTAAATTATTATAGTACTCCCTAGTCACATCTTTATTTTTCCCTTTTAATGTTAAACAAAGTACTCTACAAATGCTTGTATTTACCACTGCCCTAATGATTCATTTCTCCCCCTTTTTTGTTTGTCTACCCACTGCTCCTTTTTATACAGATAATCTTAAGGGTGTGTTTTTTTACAAAGTGTTTCCAGCTGTTAATTTTCCATTTCTTTTCCTTCCTTCTCACCTCCTTTTCTGACTTTCTTTCCTTTCCTTTCCCCTTTTTGGTGTTTGTAATCCTACTGTGCACTTATTTAAAATTGGTGTTCAGTTCAACAGATTTCAGGAAATGAAATTCATTACAATTTTAGAGACTCTTTTTAGTAATTAGTTTGTTCCAATATTTAACTTCACTTGTCTGGATTTGTAAACTTGACTTTGCCTCAAGAATGTAATGGGGTTGTGAAATGGTAAGCTGTATACAAACTAATCTGGCAAATGATAGTGGTTCAAATTGTACTAACAAGGAATATGCTTTCAGGTCACATGCCTAATTTTCATCTCTCCATGACATCCTGATTTAAAAAAAAATCATCTTCTATAAGCTTCCATAGTGTCCCGATTAGTTACTAAATTTAATTACAACTGGTTTTTACTTCAATTCAGCACACTATTTTATGTAGATCTTTCTTTGAAATCCTATTCTGATATCTAATTCTGCATGAAAGTGAGTTTGTAATGTTTTTAAAAATTAAATTTTATTGATCTCTTGTTTTTCTGTGACCACAATTTCTCAATCTATCCCCTCATATACCTACTAAGCAATACACTAACAAATATATATTTTTAAATAGGAAGAAAAAGAAGTTGATTAAAACTAACATATAGCGTCCTCTCTGCAAAGTAGAGAAAGAGGTTCATTTTATCTTTTCATTCAGGGTTTAGCTTAATTCAGTGCTAAGCTTAATTTGTTCTTGCTTTTGTTTCTGTTTACATTGTTAAAGTCATCTGAATTTTGAAAGACTGTTCAAGAAGCCAAACTTTAGTAGGCCTTACTAAATTGTAAAGGCTTCATTCATGTATTGACAGGCTTATATGTCTGTTGTCCAAGAACCACTTTGATGTAGCTCAAGGTGGAAAAAAAATCATCAGCGGAAGTTTGGTTCTTAGATGACAAGTTTTTGGGCTCTGGTGATTCATCAAACATGGAGCAATGGTGAGTACCCATATGTGGCCCTTTATAAATATCAGCAAAGCATTGTCTTAAGAATTACAAAAGAAAGAAAGGGAGGAAGGAAAAAAGAAAGAAAGGAAGGAAAGACAGACATAGTCCTTGCTGTAAAGAGTTAACAAAATAATAGGCACAATTCACAAATAACATAATGAAAAATTGAACATGAATATTTCACTAGAGATAGAGTGAATTTCATAGTCCATGACAGAAGAAAATTTTAGTTTAGGAGGGCATCAGAAAACTTTATGGAAACAGTAGCATTTGAATTGCCTCAGGTATCTTTTTATTTTTTATTTTGTAAAATTTTTTGGTATCTTTTATCATTTACCTTAAACACACACACACACACACACACACACACACACACACACACACATGCTTATTGCTATCAATCTGTCATGTTTGTCCTTAGATGACTCAGGAAGATCGAGTCTGATGAATTTGAGCATCTTTGCTTCACTTAAACCCAATTCATGGGCAAGTCAAGTCATCACCCATGATGTTACTGGTCCTCTTCAAAAATTAAGACCATTACTACCAACTTTCACCACCACCACCATCACCACTACAACTGCAACCATCCATTTTTTATTAGTATCTTAATCCTTTCCTAACCTAGTAATTTGTGATGCAATCATGATGAGGAGCTATTTTTGTTACCTCAAAGTATTATAACCAGTGCCAAAGGGAAATAAATTATGTTGACAGTATTTTGGGAGAAAGGTGCCATAGGAAAAGTAGGAAGAACTTGACTCCCTTTATCTTTCTGCTGTGCATGCTTGCCAATCAGGGAAAGAAGGATCAGTGGTAATAAGAAATTGTAGTAATGCTTTTGAGCCTCAGGGAAGATGGATATTCAGGGAAGCTTATGGAGTTTGGTGAGAATTCATGTTTGGTAGATCTTGAAGTGCTGGAGATGACTGCTGTAATCTTTAAAGGTTCTCAGCCCTCTAGTCCCAAATGCCACACACTCTCTGAATTTAGATAAAAGTTTGGAGAACATTTTACATAGAGTAAGCTTTGCATTATAATATAGTCTAAATATACATTTAAAAAAAATTGACTCCTAAAAGTTATCTGTGTTGATCCTTCTGGGGAATCTCTTTAGAATACTTTCAGATTCTGGTATTAGAGGGTGAAAATTGCATTAAGTGTGTCATAGAATGTGCCCGGGAAATAAGTGGGTGGAAAAATTCTCTCCGTTTTGGAACATTATTTAATTAAATACATTTTCTCTGGTACTTTGAGACCTTGGCATTGTGAAATTTAAGAAACAAAGTAAGATTCCCACAGATTCAAATTGTCATAAATAATTGATTAATACCAATGCAATCATAATAAGATTAAATGAAGTCTGTGCTTTCAAGCATTCATTGCTGTCCATCATTCCCCATCTTTAATATTGCTCTTTTTCATAAAATAACATCTATGTAGGGGGCCTTCTTTGGGGATTAAAAGCTTCATTTTTTACTGTTTTTCTTATATCCCTTTAAGTATCCTAGAGACCTACTATAATGGGTGTCTCATGAAACAGAAAGCTTTTTGAGAACCTATTGCCATCATTTTAACTTCTTAGAGTTCATTGGTGAAATCGAATTCTTGCTATCACTCTTTTCCTACAATAAATATTTTATTTTCTAGTATTTAACTACATATGAATAAATACTACTGTATTGTAGAGATGGAAAGGAATTGCCTAGTGATTTTGTTGGCATAGGGAATTTCTGATGTGGATACTCTGTACCAGAACTATTGGCATTCTCTATACAATTTAAAGTCTTAAAGAGTTCCTGAGAACAGTAGATAATTGAGTTACTCACATGTCAAGCACTACATATCAGGCAGAACTCAAATCCACAACTTCAAAAATGTAAGCAATACTTTCTCATACTGTGAAATTAAGACCAAATATAATTATTTAATTATTTATCTATTTGTTTGTTTGTTTATTTATATTGAGAGCATTTCCATTTTGACTACATTTTTTAGCCTTGAGTTTTCTTAGGAATATAAGGCCATAAACTGAGATCTGGAAGGGAGTGAAGAGACCAAGCTAGTCTAAACCCTACTTAACAGATGAAGAAAATGAGACTGACTGAATTGTCTAAGATCGCATAGGTGGTAAAGATAGCATTGATTCCAAGCTCAGCACTCTTTCTACTATATCAATGTTTTTAATAAAAAAATTTTGTTTTATAAAACTGATTTTTAAAATGTTGTAGATTTGGAGATAAATGATTTTTTTTTTTTACTTAAAATCAAATAGATAAACTTCTGAATATATAATATTTTTTAGGGACAATTCTTCAATGCATATTTTACATAGTATCTACTACTTTTATAATATTTTCTTCTGGAACAAAATGTCATAGAGTGAAGGATAAAGAATTCAGTTCAGCGCCTATGATAAATGGTGGGGTTACAAGAAAAGGTAAAGGATAGTTCCTGCTCTCAGAGATTACAATCTAATGGGGGAAATAATATGCAAATATATATATGTATATATCCATATTCAGGAAAAATAGGAAATAATTAAAAGAGAGAAAGCACAGTAATTAAGAAGGGATAAGGAAGGCTTTCTGTAGAAGGCAGGATATTAGTTGGTATGTAAATAGGAGACAAGGAGTTCAGTAGTTGGGGTGGAGGAGGGAGAATGTTCCAGGTGTAGAGAACAGCCAGAGCAACTATCTGGAGTTTAGAGATGGAATGTCTTTTTCATGGAACTGCCAAGAGGTCAGTGTTACTGGATTGCAGTGTACTTTTGGGGGGGAGTAAGGTCAGTAAGTAAGTCAGTAAGTAATTAAGTAAGAAGATAGAAAGGTGGGAAGGGACGAGTTTATGAAGGGCTTTGAATGTCAAACAGAGCCTTTTTATATTTGCTCCTGGAGGCCATAGAAACAAGTGGAGTTTATTGAATCGAATGAGTGGGGGTATGTATAATAACATGATTAGACCTGATCAAGGAAATTGTTCTATATTGTATTCTAAAGTTAGGAAAATCACATTGTGGCTGAATGGAGGATGGATTAGAGTGGGAGAGACTTGAGGCAGGGAGATTCATGAGCAGGCTTTTGCAGTAATCAAAACATCAGATAAGGAAGGGCCTGCACCAGAGTGGTGGGTGGCGGTGTCAGAGGAGAGAAGGGAGCATATTGGAAAGAATTTGTAAATGTGGAATCAACAGACCTGGCAAAAGTTTGAATATGGAGGCAAAAAGGGCTTTTGGGGTGAGAGATAGGGAGGAATCCAGGATGGCTCCTAGATTTCAATCCTAAGGGGCTATTCATTTCTTTAAAGCAGGAGGTTGTTTTTTTTTTTTTGTTGTTGTTGTTGTTGTTGTTGTTTTTTGAGGCTGGAGTTAAGTGACTTGCCCAGGGTCACACAGCTAGGATGTGTTAAGTGTCTGAGACCAGATTTGAACTCTGGTCCTCTTGAATTCAAGGCTGGTGCTCTATCCACTGTGCCACCTAGCTGCCCCCAAAGCAGGAGTTTTTAAACTGGGATCCCTAAAATAGATTTTAAAAATATGTATTTTAATAACTTTCAGTATATTTATTTTCTTTGTTATTCTACATATTTTATTTTGTGCATTTAAAACATTATTCTCAGAATGGTTCATTAGGCTTTACCAGACTACCAAAAGGGACCATGGCACAACAAAAAATTAAGAATTCCTATTTTAAAGTCTAAACTTCTTTGAAACTCATTTACAATATGAAGATAGTCCTGCTACAAGTTCTCCTGATTATCAGGTACCAGATTAAATTTGGGGTGCAGTTAATTGTCCACTGATTGAAAGAGGGGAGTGAATTAATTCTTCAAGTCTTAATACTAAATAGTAAGCACCAGAATTATCTGTTGGATTTTTATATAAATGTAGTAGACAGAGGTAGTGGGATGATGAATAGAAAGCAGATATCAGGAAATCCTGTATTCAAGTCCTACCTTTGACATATACTATGTGACCCTGAGAAATTTTTTCCTCTCTCAGGGAACTCTAGGTTCTAACTTTCTGGGTTTTTTTTTTTGTTTTTTTTTTTTTTGTTTTGTTTTTTTTTTTTTTTTGGTTTTGTTTTGTTTTGTTTTGTTTTTTCCATCAGAAAGTTCCTCAAATCAGGGAAATAACAGGTTCAGTCTCTTTCCAAGAGTAAACAATAGGGAGCAAAATTTTAAAGTCTGTATGCTCTTTACCATATTTAGCCTTTTGATTGGTCTTCTTAGCAGTCTTGAATTTATTAGAAATTATGCAATATGAAAATGTGTGTTACTGGTTTTTGTTTATAGTGAAAAGGAAGATAGCTTTTTCAGATGAAGTTTATGCTCTGTAGCTAGAAAACAATTTATTAATTATAGAATCTTACAATTGCCTTGCATACTGCTTACAAAGTGTTTTTCCAACTGCTATTTCATTTATTTTAGCAAGACAGTGATCATTCCCACTTTACAGTGAGAAAAACTTGTTGAATAAGTAGCAAAGTTAGAGCTGTACTCTACATTCTTAGCAGAAGATGTTTGCTTTGGGTTCTCGTGCTACTTCATTAGCAGCCTCTGTAAGAAACTGATGTCATTGTATATCAGAGCTAGAGAATGTCATGATACCTGTTCTATTAGCAGTTTGAGCATATGTACTGAACAAACAGAGAACATGGTACAATGGGAGGAGTGTTAGATTTAAAATTAGGGATAATTTGAGTTGAACACTTACTGTGGTAATCCTGTGCAAATCACTGAACCTAACCACTTCAGTTTCCTTCTCTGTAAAATGAGGCTAACAACAGCCTCACAGGTTATTGTGAAGATCAAATAACATAACAAAAAGCATTTTGCAAAACTTTAAATTTCTCTATAAATGCAATCTACTATTATTTGGTGTCCTTGGAACTAATTTTCCTCATGGATAAAAGTGGGGCTTGTACTAGGTGGTCTCCAGGATCCCTGTTACTTTTAAATGTGTGATTATGTATATGTGCTCAGGCATGTGCGTGTGTGCATGCACAAAGTGAATAGGGATGGAGAGAGAGGGAGAGGGAGAGAAAGAGAGAGAGAGAGAGAGAGAGAGAGAGAGAGAGAGAGAGAGAGAGAGAGAGAGAGAGAGAGAGAGAGAGAGAGAGAAGAGAGAGAGAGAGAGAGAGAGAGAGAGAGAGAGAGAGAGAGAGAGAGAGAGAGAGAGAGAGAGAAAGAGAGAGAAAGAGAGAGAGAGAGAGAGAGAGAGAGAGAGAGAGAGAGAGAGAGAGAGAGAGAGAGAGAGAGAGGGAGGAAGGAAGAGAGAGAAATAAGAATATAAGGTCTCAGTACTGGCTTCAAGTTCCCTAACAGATTTAGAAGTAGAAGGTAGCTTTTTTTCTGTCACAATAAATTCAATTCAATATTTATTAAGTAATCCTGTTCGGTGTAAGTCATTTGGGATTAACAATGAAAAACAGCATGGTTCTAGCTTTGGAGGATCATACAGATTGGAGGAGGGAGAGGGAGAAGGAGTAAAGATAAGGCATCTACAATAATTGTGTGGTATGTAAAGTAAATGATCTGAATACAGTGCTGTACAAGAAACCGTTTTTAATCTGGAAGTTCAGGAAAGGTTTCTTGGTGGAGATGGCTGTGAGCTGGTATTTTAGTAGGAAATTTCAAGGAATGAATACTTTTTCATGAGGGTGTGAGAGAGGGAGGAGGGAGAGGAGAAAGAGAGTGGAAAGAGGGGAGAGAAAGAGTAAAAATAGGGTAGAGAGAATGAGAATGAAGAGGCAAAATAGGATGGCATAAGATCAGGCAATGTTGAGTAGCCTAACTTGAATGAAATAAAGGATCTACAAATAGAAATTGAGTGAAATGAAGATGTAAGGATATGGGCTAAGCAAGAATGAAGCATTCATCAAGGTTGAGTGACCTAAGTATTTTTCATCTTATGTCTGGGCATATGATTTAATTTGTGTAGGGAACTCCTATTGTGGAAACTTCTTTCAGGAATAAATTGATATCGATAATTCAGCTACATTTCATAGTCTCATGAGAATTTCCTGAAACACAAAGAGTTCAGGTAACTTGCTTGTGGTCACACAAATATGTGTCAGAGATAAGATCTGGACTCAGCCTTTTCTTATGGAGGCTCTCTTTGTCCCTAAGCCTCAATGGGATCTTCTTAGACTAAACTATAATTTCTTCATCCTGGAATTCAAATCATCTCACAATATAACTCCTACTTATTTTTTTCTTCCTCGCTTCACTCTATTCATTTTTTAAAAATGAATTCTGTGTTCCAGTCAAGTTGTATTTTTTACTATTTGTTCCATGTTTTCTGCCAGTATATTACACTTTTGTGTAAGATTCCTTTGAAAGCTGTTTAAAATCTGTATGCCAAAAGTCCAAGTGGAAAGCTATTATTATAGAACAGGCGATGGTGATGAAGACCTAAAAAAGGGGGATGATGGTAAAATTGAGAGAAGGGTAGATATGAGAAATATAACAAGATAGAATCTATAGGACTTGTTAGCTAATTAGGTGGGAGAGAAAGATAACAGATAATAGATGGCTCAAGTTTTGAACATGGATGATGGAAGGGTATTTTTCATATTAATATAAAGATGAAAACTTGGATGAGGAATGGATTGTTAATGGAGAGATGATGAGTCAAGTTTGAGTTCTGCAGAGAGACAGACAGAGACAGAGAGACAAAGGAAGAGAGGAGGGATAAGCTTTTGGAGGAATACTTAAAGTTAGAGGAGGAAAAATAGTCAATTAAAAGATCGGTTAGGAATGGAGGACCAGAAGAAATTAATTGTCTGAAATCCAAAAGAAGAGAGAGTATCCAAAAAGAATGAATTCTTGGTGTTATATGATACGGAAAGATTAAGGAGGATAAGTAGAAGGAAAAGGTCACAGATTTGGCCATTATGAAATCTTTAGATAATCAGGAGAAAGCAATTTTAGTAGAACAATGGGCATGAAAATAATAACTGAAAGCAGTGAGGAGTAAGCATATGATGGAAAAGTATAAGGTTGAGAATGTAGACTGTTTTTCTCAAACAGAGCAGCAAAGAAAGAAGAAAAATATTTTGGCTTGAGGATATGATCAAGTGACGATATATTTTAGAAAAGCAAATACCTTCATATATTTTATGTCTGATAGGAAACAACAAATAAAATGGGATGGGAGAGAGAGATAGTGGTGGTATCAAACAACTCTAAAAGGAGATAGGAGACAGACATCAAATGGATGTTAGCTTTTGTAATTTTCTTCCCTCCCTCTCTTCTTCCTTCCTTCCCTCCCTCCCTCCTAACTCCCTCTCTTTCCCTCCTTCCTAACTTCCTCCCCCCTCCTTCCATCCCTCCTTCCTTCCCTTCTTGTCTTCCTCCCTAATTTCCTCTCCTCTCCTCTTCTTTCCTCTCTTTTCCTGTTTCCTCTCCTTTCCTTTTCCCTTTTCTTTTTCCTTTCCTTTTTCCTTTCCAGACGCTTTCTTTCTTTGCTTTTTTCCTTCCTTTTTCAATATGTACTATTGATAGACCAATTGAATCATTGAAGAAAATGTAATAGATTAAATGTAAGGATGTGAAAAGTAGCTGAAACTTATAGAATATGACTTATTCAATAGTGTACTGGAAGTGGTTGGTAAAGCGCTATATAAATGTCAACTATTATGATTATTATTATAAATGATTCATATAAACTGGTTATTAAAATGTAATTTTTTTGACAGAGCAGTTATTGGCTCCTAGGCTTTACTGCCTTGCTTTGCTAGGTTATTCATTCATTTCATTCGATTCATTTAACACATTTATAATTGAATGCCTGCTACATACAGGGCACGGTGCTAGGCACTGTTCACTTTGGATGACTTTCATGCCCTCATGTACTTTGTCTCAGCAATGGAATTCTTTGGCATTTAAAGAAAAAAATATTATTGGTTATATTTCATTTGATACTGTGCTTGGGATAATGTTTGTGAAATTATTTTGAAAACTGTAAGACATTTAACATATGTTGGCACCATTTGACATATCTTCAGCTCAGCTCAAATATCACCTTCTACTTGAAACCTTTCTTGATTCCCATGCTTCTTTTAGTACTTCTTTCCATCTCCTAATATTACATTGTATTTAATGTATATGTTTACATATGCTTAAAATGTGTATTGCTATGAAAATATAGTAAGTATATATGTATACAATAAATTACATTGTAATTAATTTGCATGTTTTATACATTTTTATTATATTGTGTGCTTTAAACATAGTAAGTGTATATGTATATGTTTAATTTATGTTGTAATTTGTATTTATATAGATTCTTATATGCTATGGAAATAATAAGCATATATATATGCATATATCTAAATTACATTGTAATTATATATGCTTATATTCTATGCTATGGAGATATAGTAAGTACATATAAATGTATGTATATGTATACACATATGGAGTACATGTTCTCTTTCATGATAGAATGTAAACTTCTCAAACCTATTATTTCATTTTTATCTTTAGAGTCCCTGTGCCTAATACAGTTCCAGACACAAAGGAAAGACTTAATAAAAAAATTAATGTAGAACACATGTGCTGGACAGGAATCAATGTGTTTCATATCTATGTGATTTATTTTAAAGGGCAAAGGCTCTCTTTTCCATATTTCTAAAGTCTTTAAGATTTAGTCTTTTTTATAATTTTGCTGCTAAAATCTTTAAATTGAACATGATGCTTCCATTTAATATTCTTACTGTAGTACTCCAATGAAATGTACATTATTTGTATATGTGTATGTACATGCATAGTTCTATACTTGCTCATATTTATGCATCTATACACATACATATATACCACACACACATTTATATAATATCCTTTAGTATATATCATAAAGACTTTTGGCAATTACTCTAATTAAAATGAATAATCAGAATGAAACAAAATCTTAGGTAAGAGAGATGCAATTTATCTAAGATGACATTAATATGTGTAGCAATATCAAAATTTTTAACAATATAAGTATGTGTATGGTATCTCATCGGTATCTGGGCAGTTGAGACAACACATAATTAGTTTCAATTTTCTATGAGAAGGAGATGTGAGAGTTAAAACAAATTGCTGATAAAGCATCTACTTGGGAGAATAGTGTATTTTGAAACTTTGTGCAATATCAGCCATTTCTTTCAATTCTATGGAAATATGGTAAAAGACTGCGAAGATTTATTAGGGGCAGTTTTCAACCATTCCTCCTCTATAAAAGTTCAGACTTTGCTAATTTAGTAAAAGTTACTTAAATGGGGTAGTGTAGCAAATATTTCTAAGCTTATTGGGCAAACATCTGTTCTGTATAACATCTAACACATTGTTGGTGTACAATAAACACAGACTAATTATCTGCTTATACCAGAACATTCAGAACAACAATTCTTCAACATATTAAAATGCTGAAGATAGTATTTGTTATTTAGCTTTTCAGAAATGGACTAACAGTTATTCTTTCACAAAGCACTGAAAAATTAGCCTCCTCCAGAAACACCATCAAATGTATAATGAAGAAGTTTAGACCATTAAAATGAAGCATATTATGGGTAGGTGGGGAATGTAGAATGTTGGGTAAGGTGACAGTATATAAAGGAAAGTAATTAAAATGCCTCTTTCTAAGAAATACTTATAGTGCCAGAGAAAAGTACAAGTCATTGGTCTTTCCAATTTGGTTGCCTTCAATATATCTGATTGTTTGAGGTGGTAAAATATAGAAATAAAATTGATGGAAAAGAGGATTTTTAAAATTTACAGTAACGAACAGAGATGCATACATAAGATGACTCGACTTTAATTCAAATTTTGCTGCCCATTTTTTGGCCCTAGTTTTGCCCAAATTACATTTTGCTAAAAGACTGTTTGTAACTTAATAGTACAGTCAATACATGTGCAATGAGTTTAGGATTAGAAAGACATATAAAGACACACAAGATTGAGTTTCTTGTGCAGTATGCTCCAAAAAAGGGACAATTTATTATTCTCTTAAGGTCTTCTCAAAATTGAACATAAAATGTTTTCATTTCTTTCTTCTTATAGAGCTTATGATTATGATGATGATGTTAACAAGCATTTTTTTCCCTCCAAATCAAAACCCATGTAAGATCATCATCATCATCATTATCATCATCGACATTATCATCACCACCACTGACATCTACGTTTTGAAAACACTTTAGAAATATTATCTCATTTTATTCTCATAACAAAGTCTGGGAGTTATGAATTATTATGAAAAAGGTTTAAGTGTCTTGTACAGGATCATATAGTTTATGTTTGAGGCTGGATTTGAATTCAGGTTTTCCTGACAACAGGTCTAGTGCTCTTATCTACTTTGTTACCTAGTTGCCTCCAACTATTCACTTTTTTGTCCAACAAAATCAAGCAAGTCAAAATTCTAACTTGGCAATGTCCTGGAAAAAGATATATATATATATATCATTCCTTCACCTGGAATCCATCACCTTTTTAATATGAGATAGGTAATTAGCTTCTGTGGGCAACATCCAGTGACAGGGCTTATATAGTAACTGGGTTAAAGAAGAGAATGCATATAATTTCCTTTTTGGTTCTTTTTTGCAAAAATAGAAAGTTCAGGTTATCAATTCTTACCACTTTATCCAGAGATTTTTTCCAGGTCAGGCAGGCCATTGAGTTCCTAAACTAATTTGTGATTGCTCATTCCACTGGTCAGAATTCCTACATTTTAAAAAATTGTCTTTATAATGTTGTTATTATCCTTATAATTTATTAGAAATAAGTACCTATTCTAAAATGGAATAGACAATTACTTCTGATCTCATGATTGTTTAAAACTTTGCATCTCAATGAATAATACCTTATTTTTTTTCCCGAGGCCAAATGAATCTTGAGCAAACATCTTCTCCAGGCTTGAAGTCTAGCTAGAAGTCACAATATTATTGCTTATCAATATTATTACCTGACATTTATATAATGCTTTAAAGTTTTCAGAATGCTTTTAAAATATGCTATTATTTTAATCTCACTTGGGAGATAGTTGTACACTTATTCCCATTTTACAGAGAAGAAAATTGAAATTGAGGCAGGGATTTATACATAACTACTAAGTATCTGAGGCAGGGTTTGAACTAAAATCTTACTAACTCTAAGCTCTTATTTCTAGCCATGCCACTGGAATATACTAGGAAAAAGTAATTGATTTATTTTTATTTTTTTATTTTTTTGGTGACATCTCCGACATATGAAGTGCAAGCATGTTAATGGTACGAGTCATTAACATTTAAACATATGCAAAAAGTGAGATGAGGGTGATTTTTCATTTTAGTAAATCTTGTTTCTTTTTCAAAAATGGAAAACAACAACAACAATAACCCCTTCAACTCCCAATCATTACCATTTAGGTATTAAATATAAAATTATATATCTAAGTCCCCAAAGTCAGAAACTGCAACAGTGAATTTCAGCTTGTTTGGTAATAATGATAGATTTGCAGTGAATATTTTTAGCATTTGAGACACACAATTACAAAGAGTTGAAAGATAGTGTACAGTTTGGGAGCCTAGAATAGCATTTCCTGGGTTGGAGGGGAGGGGATGTGGTTGAGGCAATTTGATATTTTTCTTTTTTTTCCTTTACTGATTGAGAGTGTAGATCTTACTTCATTCCATAAAAACATGTATTCGAATAGATCTGTAAATACTGTGTATTTTAGTAAGCCCATTTTGATGTGTGTCTCAGTGCCTCTATGGGTTTTTGCATATAACATTAAAACTTAGTCCCTTGGAAAATGAAGTTTTGCCATACAGAGATTTTAATTAATTCTTATAAATTCTCACAAGAGTTGCTTTGAACTATAGAGTTTCCAATCTATTGGGTCTGATGAAACCTACCTCTTAGAGTGCTCTGGGACCTGACTATAGAAGTCTCATGAGCTGTTAATGTTTATATGTGGAGGCTACTGAAAGATTGGTGAGATCACTGATGGCTGGAAAGATATAGATACTTCCTGAAAAATTAGGAAGTACCCACCCATGACAAGCTTGTTAGTCTAACTTCCATATTTCTGGGACTTTAAAAAGTAAGCATACTGTATTTAGAGGATAAACAGAACATTTGGTGACAGCCAAAAGCTAGATTTATTTAGCAATTAGCTCCATTTTCCAGAGGTGTTGGCCTCCTGTTCAAGATGTCTGTGGACAACATCCAGTGAAAGGGCTTATACAGTAACTGGGGCATTGGGTTAAAGAAGGGAATGCATATAATTTCCTTTTTGGTTCTTTTTTGCAAAAATAGAAAGTTCAGGTTATCAATTTTTACTACTTTACCCAGAGATTTTTTCCAGGTCAGGCAGGCCATTGAGTTCCTAAACTAAGCCAACAGAATTCTAGCTTTAATGATTTACTTCCTGTATGACCTTAGACTATTAATTTAACTATTCTGGGTCTAAATTTTCTTATCTTTAAAATAAGAGGGGAGATTAGGTAATCTCTGAGGGTCCTGTTAGCTCTGAGTCTGTAATTTTAAGAGAATTAATAAGAATCATTTTTGAATAATGGAACAACAATATGGGATTTTGTTAGTGGTTGGTTTAGTGAATGTTTAACAACCAGCTTGCCAGGGCAGAAAAATACGCACAACATAATTTCATATGTAATCTGTATTATTAACATTTTCTCTATTACTTTCTAAAGTGTAGACATTCAACAAAATAGTAAATCGGGTCATGATTTGTTGGATTTGCTTATATGTAAGATGTAAAGGTTCATAATGAAAATTTCACAATCAGCTCTAACCAGTTCAATATAACTCCAGCAAATCCTTGGATTTGATACTTTATGTTAATCAAAATAAATTTATTAGGCTACAGAGAGACAAATTTATCCAGTGACTAGTGTGTTTGCTTGTTAAATTTACTCTCACTGAACAATCCAGCTTCTAGGTAAAATTGGCTCTTGATTACTATGCTCTCTATGTGAATGGACCAAATACAAAAGAAATCCAAAATAATTTTTGACATGTAAGGGATCTCCTCCTCAACCTTTCACCTGCTCTAGCCCCCCCCCCATTTGTTAAGAGAGTCTCATACTTTAAGGAATTGAATATACCTATATCATAAAAATAAATACAAAATCAAATAGTGTTCTCACAGTTCTAATAAACATGCTCACATTTTACAGATGACTTTGTTTCCCCAACCATTTATTCCACTAATTACATAAAATGATTCATTTTATTTTATCAAACATCTTAAAAAAGATATTTGCACAGTTGCACATTACAGAGAAATAGATGTTTTGTTTCTTGTAATTAAAGGATAGAGTTACAATCAATGTGTTCCATAAGATTCTAAAATTTTAGTTGCATTAGATACAAAAATTATGGTCTCCTTTGCTTAGCTTTCCAAGCACTCTTTGATTTGTGATATTTTGATAAGAATTAATCCTAATCTCTGGTCACTTATGTGGAGAGTAGCCTTTTAAGTGAATAATTTATTAGGATAATGGCATATATGGGAAAGAAACAAAATGTCCAGAAAGGTGTTACAGTAAGAATTGAAAAACCGCATTCTATGATTTTAGTAATGCATATTAGCTTTTTCTCTTAGAATTATACAGTAAATATTTAGTGGGGGGAGGGAGAAGGGAAGAAGGAAGGAAAAACCTATACTGTCAAAGGAAATATTAAGCATTTTGGCCCAAATTTTAACTGTTCATGTTTTTCTGTTAGTTTGATTATAATATTAAGAATATTTTATGAACTTCAGTAGCTTATATATGATCTTCACCTCTTTTTATTTCTGGGCATAAAACTAATTGTAGATTAATTTGACAGTGTGAGATGAAAAGATGGAAGATTTTGAAATGTACTCCAGTTTCTATCTTTAATTATTTTTATAGTAATTGTTATGAAACAAAAAAGTAAAACAAATTTTTTTTCAATAAATATTTATTTTAACATTACATTGAATTAAAATGAATTAGCAATACATACAGTGATTGGTAGGTAACTTTTTTACAATACAATACAATACAATGCAATAATATACTATACTATACTGTACCATACCATGCTATACTAATACTATATAATACAATACACATTTATTAAGTGCCAGGCATTATGCTAAGCCTTGGAGACACAATTAAGAAAAGGCAGTCCTTCCCCAGAAGGAACTTACAATCTACTGGCAGATGATGAGTCCTAATTATATTTTAAAATTTGAAATCATCTCCATAATGTTGAATTATTTGTGCTTTCTATTGGGATATTTTCTTGTTGATTAGAATCAGTAGAGTGGCTGTTATGTTAAAACTAGATCTTAGAGATTCTCTTTCCTATAATATAAGCTTTGAAATTCTAACCATCTTGCCTTACTGGTATAGCCAAAGATTTCTGATCCATTCCCTTTTATTTTATTATTATTATTTTCTGAGGCAATTGGAGTTAAGTGACTTGGTTCACACATCTAGAAAGTGTTAAGTGTCTGACATCAGATTTGAACTTAGGTCCTTCCGACTTCATGGCTGGTGCTCTATCTACTGCACCCCTAGCTGCCCCTCCATTCCTTTTTAATTCCCCCTTCCTTCAAAGTTGGCATTGGTAAGAGCCAGATGGTGTTAGATATATATGTTTATTAGACTTTGAAATAAATTTAAATATCATACCTTCCAGGATATTTGAAGAACTTCTGACAACTTAATTTATAGACTTTTCTCTTTGATAGGCTAGTTGTTTTGGTTTTCTTACTGTCTTTCACTTTCTTGGCTGTTGTAGGTACTTCCTTGCTGAGGAAATTATCTCCTCTAAAAGTTGGTAGACATTTTTTTAGAACTGCTGTGATCAAAAAAATTCATCTCTTTTCAGTCTAGTAATAAGTCTTTCTGCATTTGTGTAGAGTGGTATTTAGATGAGACAATATATATTCAGGGTCATAGTATTCCTGATTTGGTAAGATTTGCCAAAGTGTGTACTCCATTAGCAATGAGTTGATGATGTAAAGTATCTTCCCACATCTCAGTGAGACATCAGAATGAAACCTAGTGGAAGTTCCCTTCTTCAAATCTTTAACACTGGAATTCTTAACCTTTTGTCTTGGAGGCATTTGATAGTGTGGTGAAGCCTGTGGAACTTTTCTCAGAAAAAATATTTAAAGGCATAAAAGGAAATATAAAGGATAACAAAGGAAACTGATTATATTGAAATACAGTTGTAAAAATATTTTTTAAAAAAACAAGTACACAGTTTTAAATAACTACTTTATTACTTGTTTTTTTAATTAACATATTTGAACAATTAAAAATTTTTTTTTTCATCATACTCTTCATTTTAATCTTCATTTTAATTGCTTATGTAGAATCACATTTGATTTCTGAAGTTTTAAATAACTTGGGTCAAGGCTATAGTAACTGAATGACAGTTGCTTTTTTCTGTGTTTTTGACAAGGAAATGATAGATGAATTACTGGTGTAAAGTATGATTCATCTTGGTGTTTTGAACCATTACATCAAAGGGATTAAAAATGAGTATGTGTATAATAAAGCTGCTTTGTATATGTTGAAGTCTATCTTACCACCTAGGTTTTTAAGATTTTAGAAACCATTCAATCATAGTATGAGATCATAGATTTAGAACTTCTTGTTATTTGTCCTTCATTTCCAAAGAGTACCAGTGATGTCATGGGTAATGTTTTGACCTGCTTATAAATTGGATTTAAGTGAGGCAGAATTGCTCCTGGGTCATCATAGTCCAGTGGCAGGGTAAAAGACAAGATGACTGTCAATGATTTGAAGTGATCTTAAAGGTCTTATAGGCTAATCTCCTTAATTTAAAGACTTAGGAACAAAGATCCTGTGTGGTAATTGATTTGCCCAAGGTTACACTGACAGAACCAGCTGTCAGTCAATAAATATTTCTTAAGGTGTTTACTAAGTACCAAGTATTATGCAACTGGGAAGCTAGATGGTATAGTGCTTAGAGCATCTGGCTGAGAGTGAGGAAGATCTGAGTTCAAATGTGGTCATAGACACTTACTGGTTTTGAGACTGTCCAAATTACTTAACCCCTTTTTGCTTTAACTCATTTTTTAAAATGAGAAACACTGGAGAAGGAAATGTTACATCACTCTAGTATTTTTACCAGGAAAACTTCAGAGACAAAAAGGCTCTAGAATCCTAAAGATTGATGCTACCAACAAAAAAAACAAACATTGGGGAAAACCAGAAAGACAAAAACATAGCTCCTAGTGTTAAGGCCTTCTTGACTTCAAATCCTTTGCTCTTCTCTATCATAGCACAGTTTGCAATGCTCCATCTGGCTAATGACCATTCATTGCTGCTTTGCCAATATGTATTTTTTGTAGAGTGGGAAGTAAGATCCTTATTCTCCCAGAGAGTACTTTTAGGATCAGTTCTCTGTGCATGCATAGGGCAGGCCAGAACTACAATTATCATAATGATCACTTTCTCCATCTATACTCCCTGACTGAATCCTCTTCTCTCTAATCAATCCTCTGTTAATCTTTCTGGAGTCTTTCAGTCAGGTCTGTTTCTGAGCTCCACTGACTTAGAAACTAGAAAGGAGCAGATGTGAACTGTTTCTTCTTTCATTAACCCGAGGACAGCTTTCAGCCTTGAAAACGTTATAACACCTACCAGAGGTCACTTCCTGGCATTCTAAAAAAGCCCAACAGAAACAGGAAGCTACCTTCTTCAGCCTTGGATTGATAACTTTTCATTCTTTTCCATTTGTCACCATACTTTCGAGACACTGTGGTGGCTTAAACAAATTGACAATGTTGTTCATCCAGCTCATAGAATATTTTCTTGTTTTCTTTTCTTACAAATAAAAGTACTTGGATCTTTTTTTTAATTTAGAGAGTCTCTTAATTATTTTTGTCTCAGTTGTCTCTTGCTCTTCATGACTTCATTTGGGGTTTTCTTGGCAAAGATACTGGAGTGGTTTATCATTGCTTTCTCCAGCTCATTTAACAGATGAGGAAACTGAGGCAAACACAGTTCAGTTACTTGCCTAGGGTCATATGACTAGAATATATCTGAGACAGGTTTTGAATTTAGATCTTCCTGATGGAGCCCAGCATTCCATCCACTGCCATCATGAAATATACTTTGATACTTATATATTTATACTATATAATTATTTGCATGTAATAATTATATAAGTTAGCATATAACAATAAATATAATATATAATTGTAGATGATTAGGTAATATATATTACTTTTCATTTTATAAAGCTGCCTTGAAAAAATGATAGAAGGGACTGAGAATTAAGAATGATAAAATAGTAATTATAATTCTGTCTTCCAAATATCCTGTCTTAGGTTGTATAAAATGTTGGGATTAGAAATGAATTTAGAGATGATCTAATTTAACTCCATAACAGTTAGAAGAAAGTGAATAAGAAAAACTAAATGACTTGTCCAGCATCATGTATGTCTGTGTCAGAATCAAGGTTTAAACCTAAGTAATCCAGGAACTCAGATTCAGTACTTTTTTCTTTTCTTTTGGCTAAAAAAAGAGTAGGTTTGTTTAGGAAAGAGGTTACAGACAAAATAAGAGGTAAAATAGGCACCAGGAATGGCAAATATTAAATAGAATAGGGAAAGCAATAGGATAGCCAAGTAAAGGGATTTGAAAAAATCTATTAAAGAGATATTTCATGAAGGCCTGAGTATCCCAAGTTATATCCATAGAAGAGTTTAGTAGACTAACCAGAATTAAAAATATTATAAGGAGAAAGACATCATATAAGGGAGAAAAAAAATTAATCAGCACTTTTTCAAGTATGGCACACAGTTTTCTTTGACTCTTGTTTTTAATGATGTTTTTCTTGACTTTCCTATTTCCCTTTTCCCCCTTTTTTCTTTCCTGTCCTTTGCATCTTTAGCATCTTTCTTGGTCAATGCATTGTTTATAATTTATCACCGCAAAAATGGAATGCCTTCTTTAAAAATTGCTAAGTTCCTCTTAATGGATTAGCACACTGTCTTTCTGGAAAAGATCATAAAAGATTTAAGATTTAAAGTTAAAATATGAAAAAATAAAGAGTTTTGGATGTTTTGTTTAAAATTAGGGGAAAAAAAAACCCAAACCAAACCCTAAGCTTTTAATACTATTGATTAAAAGAACTTCATTATAGAGATGTAGTAGTTTGATCAAATATTTTAGTTAATAATAACCTTATATATCATACTAATTATTTTTGAAAGGATTAAATATGTGAAATTTAATTATTATTAGCAAAAAAATCCTCTTGCTTTTAATTTGTTTTTGCTTTTTTTAATAGCTCAAGCAAGTTAGTCAAACTAAATTTACTTTGTCAACATTTGTTTAAAAAACTAAATTCTACATTGGTTATTTCTATCTGGAATTTAAGTACTATTTTCATAGCTATAAGTAAGATACCAGTTTGGTCAAAGCATCATTCTCTACATCTTAAAAGTACATTTTTTACTAAAAAATAAAATTAAAATGTGTTGTGCTTTTTGGCACTGATTTTGCATATTCTATGTTAAGAGAAAATAATTTTTATTGACTTTAAAATTTTATTTTCTCACAGATTGCATATCCAAAAGTGAAACATGTTACTTTGTGTATGACTGAAATGCTCATTCTTTTCTTATTACTTGGAGAACTTTTTCAGGCCCCTTTTTAAGACCCCAAAATCTTCCCTGTGATTTCCTTATATAGCTCCTTGGAAAAGTTGAGAAGGTGTAAATTGTATTTTATAATACCAACTAATGAACTATGCTTTGAATTATTTTAAAGAAGTTGTTGCACACTGGTTTCATATATGATCCAGAGGAAAGATAATTCATCTTCATTTAAACCTTTATGCAGGAACCAAAGTTCCAGATGGAAGTATATAAGCTCTTTACTATCATATGTGTACATAGGATGGACAGAATTGGGAGAAAACCAGCTCTGAGTCTTTGAGAAACTTTGCTATTAGATAAGGACAATATAGCATATGATATGTGATTTCATTAGTTAGAAACTTTTTCTACTAATGGAATGGAATGGAATGGAATAAGCATTATTAAGCATCTATGCTATGCATTTATACATATTTTATATGATCTTCACAACAGTCCTGAGAAGTAGGTCCTATTATTCTCGTTTTATAGTTGAAGAAACTGAGGCAGATAGAGATTTAAGTGTCTTAACCCAAGGTTACCCAGCCAATAAGTGTTAAGGACCATGCCTAGGTGAAGAGTCAGGTCAATTTTCCGAGAGCCTCCACATCTGTGAATCATAACAGCTGAAGGAATTGCAAAGCAGCCTTTATTGATACAGGTGCTGCTTGTGGACTGGGAATGAAATAAATTGGAGGCAGAGGGAAGAGGAAAGAGGTCAGATAATGTAACTGCCTCTCAGTGGGGAGGTCAGAGAATAGCAACAACTGCCTCTCAGTCTCTTTGTATCCTTCTCTTCTTCTTCCTCCTCCTCCTCATCTCACATGAAGAGATCCATTCTATAGGTCTGAGTTAGACCTCCAGCAGCCACTGGCAGGTGACTCCCTTATCACAACAAATAAGGATTTGAGGCTGGATTTGAACTTGGGTTTTCCTACTTCAGATCCAATACTCTGTCCCCTGTGACTTATAGAAGCCGTTAGGTAACTTTTATCATTTGAAACCTTCTCTTCAGTTTGGATTCTGGGAATAGTAAGCAATAGTAAGTAGAAATCTACATTTCAGAATTTTGAAAACTGCATTGATTGACTTCCTTTAAAATCCTTTATATTTTATTTCATACAGTTTAAAATATGATTTTGACCCTGGGATTCATAGGCTTCATCAGATTATCAAAGGAATCCATAGCACAAAAAAAAGGTTAAGAATTCCTCTTTTGAGAGTTGTTTTATTGATATTTTAGAGTCAGAAATCCAGTATATTTTTATAGAAGGGCTTGACTTCAGGTCTTCAAGATTTAGAAGTCAGTTTTCTATCAGGCCATACTGCCTCTCACATGACATATGCAGGGAATCCCTAAGGTCTCAGTGTATTTCTGAGTTATTAAAGCTTAAAACTGCATTAACACTTGGAATAAATACCCTGTGTATAGCTTGAATAAAATATGTATATAAAACAAAATATACATTAGGGTATGAAATGGGCAGATTAGTGAAACTGAGGCAAGATTAGGGCTTCCTGTTTCAAATACTCTAAAAAAACTTTTGGAATAAAATGGGTTTCAGTTTGTGTCTTGACATAGAAAACAAACTTGAAAGATAGTTATAACAAAAAAGTTTTATCTTTTATGTTCATAATTGTTAAAACTTTGAAAGCATAGATTATAAATTTTTCACTTTAAAATTTTTACAATATCGAAATATAAAATTCCCACAATTTAATGTAATTTGGTCCCAGTTTCCTCCAGTGTTATGTGAAATCTTTGTTTCTTGTGTTAGTTAAAAAGCCTTCCTAGGTACAGATAAGTCTTGATAATATCACTTATGGCAATGAATTTGTATTTACCTTTTACCTCTTGCCTCTCATTCCCACCCCATACCTTTCATTTATTTTGTCTTGCAAATTGTGAGATTTTTCCTATTTTTATAGTTTGTTATTTTAGACCAGTAGGAGGAAGAATGGATTTTTAAATCTGACAACAGCTATGATCTGCTTGTAGTCCTTGTTGCTAGAAAGGCTCAGGCTATTGGATTATCTGAATTCAGTCGTTCTAAGCCCAGAAGGTATCAAAAATCCCACCAATATGAGGACCTTCTCCCTTCAACCCCTCCCAAAAAGCAGAGGACTAGAGACTGCCTAATAAAAAGTGAAACTGCATTGATTGGAAAAGTGGATTGGAAAAGCACTTACAACCTGGCCTAGATAAAGAGTCCCATTCTCAATAATAACATTTAGATAAAATTTAGATTACTATGTCAAAAAATGCATTGCTCCAACATTTAATGGCAACTTATAAAGGTTCAGGAATATAAATTGATTATGTTTTTAATTATTTAAATTCCCCAGACATTAGATAATATAATTGTTAGCATAATAATTTTTTATTTGTGCTTTTTTGGGGGTGTTGATAATAATATTAATGTGGCAACTTGCTATCATGGATGGAGAGCTTGCTTATTCTGACTCTGACACTTTATTTTAAGGAGATTCTCAAGTGGCTCTCTGAAGGAAGCTCCTAACTTTTTTGTGTTTTTTGTATCTTGTGTCATTCTGATGAAACCTATGAACACCTTCATAGAATAATATTTTTTTTCTTTAAATTTCCTATTGAAGGAAATATTAAGTTTCAGTTAGAGATTAGTAAAAATAAAAATGTGGGGTTTTTTTTTTTTGTTTTTTGTTTTTTTCCTTCCATGTTCATGTACTTTTCAAATTCTGTCTTTGGATTTCAGGAGTGTTCAAGTTAAGAACCCATAGCTTCAAGACAAATTTGTAGAACAATGATGTAGAAATGCTTTGATAGAGAGATTTCCCTCAGTAAGGAGCTCTCTACACTAATAAAATAATGACTGGACCACAAAAAAGTTTATTCCTATAGAAAATAATCTGCTTTTAGTTGGCTATACTAAGTTGGAAAGGGCCAGAATGGTGCCTTCTCTGGGTTCAATTAAGCATTTATTAAAGTCTTACTCTGTCAGGTTCATTTCTAGTTTCAGGGTATCATTTAGGAGCAGAGATATGATATGATATTATTAGATCTGGCTTCCATTAAATAGAATTAACAAATACTTGCCCAACAAGCATCTATTTTTTGCTGACATTCTTCTCCCTGTCTTTCTGACTCTTCACAATAAAATTTAAAGTATGATGTCCCATAAGTGATTTATAATAGATTCATTATTCTGTTGGTTCCACATATTCCAAATCATGCCTAATTTGGGATCTGGATTATTTATAGTTATCTTTGAAGTTTGTTGATATTTTTGAATGACTTGACATTCTTCAAACTTGAATTGAGCCTCTTTTGGCCATTTGGAAGAAGATGTATGCATACAAATAGGTTTCCAAAATGGACCATGTTAGAATATTAGGGCAGAAATTTTTTTTTTAGAAATTCAGCAAATAATGTCTGAAAGAACTGATTATTCTTTTATATTAATCAGTTATTAAATTAGGACTAAGATTTTTTACCTTGTCGTTTCCTCATTCAAAAATCAGTCCCTTGTAGGTTATTCAACCAGCATCTGAAGGACATTGCTGATAATGAGATTGGCTTAACTTTCTCTTCAGTTGGGTTGGGTGGTAATTAGATTTGTCTAGATTGTGTGGAAGGGCATATCCAGGAAGAAAAGTAACATAAACAAAGTCAGGTCCACCAGCTTCTCATTAGAATAGACCCACCTCTCATTGTGATATTCATTATCTTCATTAATTGTTAACCAATCAGAATTTGCTGCCTGTGGAAATACCGACTCTTCAAAGAACATATAAGCATCAAAATCCAGCTTTGGCTCAGGAGAGAAAGCCAAATGACCTTTTTATTTGTTATTGATTTTTCCCCAAATTATCTCTTGTACTTTTTATATTTTATGTGTCCTTGATGCTATAAGTAGTACAAAACCAAAATTCTATGACTTTTTAATACAAAGACTTTAAAACTATTTTGTGTATTTTCAGGTAGTTGAATAAATGAAACCCAGCATATTACACAACTTGTGTGCTCATTTCCTGCCTAATAGAATACTCATTTATACAATTCCTACTATGCATCAGGCACTATGCTGCTTTTTTGTTTAAAACAAATATTTCATTTGAACTGAAACCCAAAAGGAAAAGAGAATTCTTAGGGGTAAGAGAAGGAAATGCATTTTAGGAATGGGGTTAGTCTGTTTAAAAACTTGGAGATTAGAGATGGAGCGTTAGATATGCAGACTAATAAGAAGGCCAGTTTAGACTAGGAGTACAAGAAATTATATATATATGTATGTGCATGTACACACACACACACACACACACACACACACACACACACACAATAAAGGTAAATAAAGGTAGGTTGGTTCCAGGTTCTAAAGGCTTTAAATACCAAACAAAGGGAGTTTGTATTGTACCCTAGAAGTAGTAGGTGACATAGAGACCTGTGCTTAGGCTTCCTGTAGAAGGATTTTACCTGGGACTTAAAAGGAAGAAAAGAAGTAGAGAGAAGGAGGGAGGAATTTCAGGGATGCTAAATGACTAGTGAAAATGCCCATAGTTGGCAGAGGAACTATACTGGGCAGGAAGCATTAAGAAAACTAAGGTCATTGGACTGCAATAACAAAGACTGTATTGTCCTTATTGTAAAGGTAGGTAAGGACATCCCAGATTAGCTCTATACCACTTGACTCCTGTTGTCAACATAATTACATCTTAGTGTTTCAAAGCTACATCTGTGGCAGTTTTTGAGATTAGATCCTTAAATCTTTCATTTGTAGATTTCCTTGACTTTTACTCAACTTCTGTAATATTTTTTGCTCATTTGTTCAGTTTCTTGGGTATTAATCAGAAAGTTATTGAAATAATTCATAGAATAGATAATGCCTAAAATGTCAGTTAATAATAATAATAAAAATAGTATTGCTTTCTTGAGGAATAACTCGTAAATGAATTATTTTTCATTTACCCATTTTTTCTAGTAAACTTATATGTGTAATATGACTGGAATGGAATGAAAGTGCTATCATAACTTATGACCTGGTAGTTGAAATGCTTGTGTATGTGCATATCAGCTAAACAGTTCCTTTGGTTTAGCTGCTATTTTTGATATTCTGCTGAAAATATTTATTCACTGAATTATCAAAGTAGGTCTCTTAAACTTCTGCTTGAAAATTAACAAAGTTTTAAAAATATTCATAGATATCCTTTTGGTAGCACTAAAAAGAACATGTATTCATACCAAAAATGCCTCGTATAAAATATAGAGGTATTTCTAAAGAAATTGTTAGTGTTGGTTGATCCTTGGTTTTCCTTATAAAGTCAGCATAGCATAAAAAATTCAGTATGAAAAATTGATTTTAAAAGATTGATTGTGCCTTGATGGTACCCTGTTATTTAGTTAATATATGCTTTCTGTGTTACAGAAGATACAGTGTATGCTATTTATTTCCTACAAAATATTCAAAAATAATTGCTGACAAAAGCCACTTTACAGAGGTGCATCTTGTAATATGAATGTTAATATTGTGGATAGTTATGCAGAAGTATCTATTGATGTATTTTGAAGATTCTCATGGAGTCCAGTGAAGGTTTTCATTTTTAAAAAGGAAGAAAGAGAAGCTTACATAACCACTGAGGATACCTTTTTCTAAAGAATTATGTGATATAAAAATTTGGCCTTTTTACATCTGACTAAAGTCTCTAAAACATTATAAAGGCAAGAACAATAGGCTTAAAAGGAATATGTTATGTATAAGGTCCATTTTCAGAGTCATTTTCAAATTTGTCATCTTTTAAACAATTGATGCAGTAATGTATAAGAAAAAAACAATGCATTTTTGTAATGGGTCTTAAATCCCAATACTTTTCTGGTTAAGTATGTGAATGCTTATATAATCTAAATAAGTTGGTTTGAATTAATGTACTTTAGTTTACTTGAAATAAGGTCAAAACTATCAGTACAGTTTGAGATTAAAAATGTTTTAGGGAAAATGTGTGTAATAAGATGCATAAGGATTTTGTCATTCGTTGTTTATTTCCTCACACTTTAACATGTTAATTTTAGAAAGGATATAAGTTGCTATACTTTAAAAGCCCTTTTTTTCATCCACCAAGTCATAATTTCCTTTTTAAAAAAATAGTGCCTTATTACAGCAAGACATCTTTCCTAGAAAACTATATACAATTTACTTTTACACTTCAATAGCTTTCAGAAGACCCTGCATGATAAATTAAAAGATAGCTTTATAAAAATGGAAGATGGGCTTCTCAAAAGTTATAGAGAATAGTGTGCTTGGCAGTACTGTGGTATTACCTTACATTTCTAATGCTCTCAATTAGTGGTTTTCTTCCAATGAGATAGAAGCAAACATCGGGTCAAAATAGAGGATTGATGTTCCAAGCCTGACGTTTTCCTTAATTCACTTAGCCATATTACTTTGGCCAGCTCCAAATCTTTATTCTCTTATCTGAAAAGTGAGAGAATTAATTTCATAAACATGTCCATTGGTGATTTATGTGTTTCTAAGAGTGAAAGTTCAGAGTTTATAAGGAAAATTTTAAAATTTCTCCTTTTCTTTAAAAAACTGTGATTCTTTTTTAGTGCCTGAATTAATTATGTTTTCTGGTTGAAGAGTTTAAGGGTAAAAGGTTGATTGACATACTTATTCAAGCTCTACTTAAAACAAGTGAGAAGATATTTGACTAATTAAAAAGTAGGAGGGGTTAGAGCTGGGGAGCTTTATATTTCCTTCAAAAAAAAATTATACAATTTTACTGTAAATCCTCAATGTATATTTTAGACTGGTTTGGGTAGTTTGAGGTTTTTTTAAGGCCTTTCTTTTTATAGCCTAATGCTTATCCCAGTGCCTGCCACATAATAGGTATTTAATAAATTTTTATTGACCTAGAAATAATCATTTTGACTTCAAGAATTTTATATGCATTCATTGCAAATAAGTTTTAGCACAAAAATATTATTAATGTATTTTTAAAATTTCCTTGTAAAATGTTTTCTAATATTAGCATTTAAAAAAAAAATCAAATTTTAATCCTCTATATTCCAAGTGTGTAGCTATGAGATGAGATTTCCAAACTTTTTTAGAAAGTCTTAATTATTGTATCAACTTATTTGGTTTTGCCCTCCTTTCTCTAACTTTGTATTTTTGTTTAAAATTTGATTGATTTTGTTTTGATACAGCAGATAGTTCTCAATATGCACACAAAATAAAACAGTTTATCATTTGTTAACAGAAAAGTTTCTAAGTTTGTGCTGAAGCCCGTTTGAAGCAGCTTGTTACATTTTTAAGATGAGCATTTATATCTCAGATTTCAACAACTGCTATAGATCCAGGCTGGACTTACTGTTTTATTGATTATTTAGACTTAAGAAAGCTGCTGAGAAAATGTTACCATTAAATATTAGACTTAAGTGTGTTATGTGTATGTTTTTTCCCCAGAAGCCAATTGTTAAACATTTACTAGCACACAATGAGTATGTCCTTTAACTTAGAAATTGTTACTGACTTTGACCCTTGTATTTGGCCATAGTTTTAAAATCAGGAAGACATGGATTCAAGTCTCCCTACTGATAGTAATTGATTATATTATTGGGCAAGTCTTTTAATCTTTTAATATTATATGCAAATTTCTAAAACCTTTAAGTTGAAAAGAAGATACTAATCTATATTATTATTAAAAGAAATTTCTTCCTTACCAAGGATTTCCATATTTCAGTAAAATCACAAGTTCAGTTACTGTACCTTTGTTAACTTTGGTTTTGAATTTATTATGTGTATTATTCTTTTGACTTTTATCTTTACTTTGCATTGGTTCATACATGTCTTTCCATGTTTCTCTAAATTTCTTACAATCTCAGTTCCTTAGAGCCCAGTAATTTTATTATATTTTTATATCATGATTTCTTCATATGTTTCCCAAATATTGGGTGCCCTTTTTGTTTGTAATTTTAAAAATCAAATAATGTTCCAGTGAATATTTTTGTACATGTCTTTTTTTTGCAATTGAATATCTTTGTGATATAGTCACAGTAGTAGAATCTTTGGGTCAAAAGTTATGAAAAATTTACTATTTTGTTTCATTTTATTTTCTATGTAATATTTTTTAATCATAAAGGCATCCTTCATTTCTACTTTTACTTTTCATGTGCTCACAGAATTAATTTGATATAAAAATGGAATGGATATCATTCTAGGATACAGTGTAATGCTATATTATCTTAAAAATAGAACAATGAAATGCTATATTGTCTTTAAAATGAACAATGAAGGATGGTGAAAAAGAGTAGAAGTACAAATACAAAAGGAAATTGGCTAAAAGACTGTAGAAGAAAGTAAAGGCACGCTAGGGAAAGATGATTTTAAAAATTCATTGAAGAAGGACAAATAGCATATAATTGGGGCACTTTCATCTCTTGGGCATGATAGTTCTTCTAAGAAATAAGGAGCAACAAACAAATACCTAAGTTGGTAACTGAGGTAGTCTTCAGGCAACAAAGTATGTTGAGGTATGGAGGTAATGATTAGTAAAAATTAATGTGACGGCAATTTTCAAAAGAGGAACTACAACATCATAATTTATTCATTCCCTGAAAAAAAGGATTTGATATTAAATTTTATAAAATTTCAATTTCTTTGAATTATCAGATTCTCCAATGATTTCTCCTTTACCCTTTGGGTGAAATGAAACAATGTGCTTGAAAGTTCCAAGCTGGAGCTGATAAGGACATGATAAAACTTTTCACCCAAAGGATTACCAAAAAAATTGCTTAGAGAAACCATCTCTAAATGGAAACTGCCATTTACTTGAGCAATTGTAGTCTAGTCAAAATTAAAGAGGTCTGCTATAGATAACACTAAACTATTCACATTTATAGAGATGGGTGCCTCTAGGCTTGTAATAGCCCCCCCCCCCCCAAATTATATAACAGTATACAAAATAGAAAACCACACCATATTGATATGTATTGAAACAACTTATTTCTTTGGGTAATATTTATTTCCTATAATCTTTATCCATATTGACTGTAAAAGCAAAGTGCTGAGCACCTGGTATGTTCTTATTATGTACTTGTTTGTTTAATTTAAAGTCTTTAATTCCCATGTTTTCTCCTATATTTTTCCAATCTGCACTTATCTTCTTTATTGTAAAATTTAAAATCTATAACCATTTAATTTTATAACAGTGCATATGTATGCAATTAAATAACCATGGAAATGGGCTTAAAATGCCTGGGAAATTTTTATAATTTTATTAAGTCTTACTTTTGTAAAGAGACCAGTGACTGAACATCGTTGGTACATGTTAATAGATTATATGCAATAGCAATATATTGCTTTTTCATTGCTATTTCAGAAGCAGCAGATTCATGTATAGTTATTACTAGCTACACTATCTCCCCCCCCTTTTTTTTTTTATCAAAAGAGGTTCATGCTATTGAATCATTACTCCAATATTTATCATTCTTATTGAAAATCACTAGACCTAAATCTATTGGTTTCTCCCTAGATTGAAAACATTTGAACTTAAAAAGCACAGTATTTCCTAAGACATTTGTAAGTATTCATCATGGATATTAAAATTACAATCAGGCTGTGTGTAGTGTGAGGAGTGATTAAAAAAAAAAAAAAACCTTTAAACATATGGTAAGCGGGTGACCAATGCTATCCAGGTTTGAAGATGCTGAATGTTCATATAACTGGTATTTGAAATTTTGATGTGTATTGCATTCGTTACTGAATATCAAGAATACATTTTTTTGCTCATACAGAGGGAGTTTAAAATGGGGTCTTTTGTAGAAGCATACGGTCTGTTTAGAATGATATAACAGATGCTGAATGTTCACATATCAAACAAAATGCCAGCTTTCTGTAGAAAAGAGGTGTCAAAAAGTTTCTTTGTACCTTTAACGCATGTGATTATGTAGTACAAAATGCAGAGTTTGTAAAATTTCTTGAATATACAGGCAAAAAAATGAATAATTCAAAACAACTCATAAGTTCTACATTCTATTGTACCTTTTATAACGCAGGCAGAAGATAGCATTGTGCTCCCAGTAGAGCTGAATTTGCACAAGTTACACCTCTGAAAATGCCAGATGGTCTATGGTCTACTTTTGAGAGCTGTCACATATGTAAAGATTTGAAAAAAGAAAGACAGCTGAATGAGAGCAGTGGATCATTAAAGGGAGAGTGAGGGTCCCTAGGCATCACTTGTGTTTTAAGAAGCATTGTGTCGTTTCCCATATTACCTTTTTTTTTTTTTTTTTAAAGTCATACACAATCTTTATATAATAAGGTAAAAAATATTTTTGTTTTAGACCAAATGATTGTGACTTAATTTTCTGTCAGATACTTTTGTTCTTTATTCTAGAAAGCAGTCATATGTTTCCTAATTGGTTTCAAGTGCAATTTAACCATACGATTCAATTTTCCCCTGTGAAAAATTATCAATAAAACTAAAATAAATTTAAATGGAGATGACTAACACATTTGGAGGTTCATGTAGTTTTGATTTGACCTGTATGCCTTGTGTGAGCGGCAAAATCATTCAGCCAAAAAGTTGTGTTTTAATGTCAAAATACTGGAATGAAGTACTTTTTTTCCTTTTTAGTTTTTGGGCATTAATAATAAAAACTACAACAAAATCATTATAAATTGAATGTAAAACTGGAAAGAATAAAGACTTTCATTTTTTGAGATTGCCCATTTGCAGACTTACTTATAGAAATAGATATTTTAAAATTTTAATTATGATTTGGAATATTTTAGATGGTTTTAAAGACATGAGGATGGTTTAGGGAATTATACTATGAAAATTTGACAAATTAAAATAAATTAGGTGGTTAGGGAAAGGTCATATCTATCAGTTTTAAGAACTTGGTTTTTAGGCATAGAATTATTTTCTGGTTTTCTTGTTTTTCTTGTTAAGATTATTTATTGCTTAGGAATTTTTATTTGATTTTGTCTGTAGCATATATCCAAAAAAAAAAGTTAGGAGCTTTAGGCCATCTTCTTGGAAGTGGACAATGTACATTCTTAACAGAATTCTCCTGTGTGAACTTTTATTACTGTGAAAAAAAATTCTATTTGCTTTGAGACCAAACGGCAAAGGTTCTACATTGAGTTTAATAGTCTCTACCATTTTTCCCCCCCAATATATATGCATTCCTAGTTTAAGGCTCTGTGGTAGTCATTAGAATGTCATTCTAGTTTAGGGAAGAGGTTATGTGAGCAGCAAATTAATTACCATATCAAAGGACTGCACACTCATATAAAAGAGAACTCCTTCTATAGAATCCTTGATTGTGCTTTATGGCTTTAAGAGGGCATGTATAATCAGAATTACAAGAAAAAATAAAAAATCTGAGACATTATGTAAAAATGTTTGTAGCAGTTCATTTTGTAGAGGCAAGGAACTGGAAAAAGAATGAATGCCCATCAATTAGGGAATGGCTGAATAAATGATGGTATATTAATATAATGAAATATTATTGTTTTATAAGAAATGATGAGCAGGGTGATTTTAGAAATGCCTAGAAACACTTACATGAACTGATGCCAAGTGAAGTGAGCAGAACCAAGAGAACAATTTACACAGTAATAAGATTATGTGGTGAGCAACTGTGATAGACGTGACTCTTCAAGAATGAGGTGATTCAAGGCAATTCCAATAGTTTTATGATGGAAAGCGCCATCCACAGAGAGAGAACTATGAAGACTGAATGTGGACCAAAGCACATTTTCAACTTTTGTTGTTGTTATTTTGCTTATTTTTCCCCCTCTTTTTTGATTTTGTATATATGTATGTATTTTGCTCAGAATGATGAATAAAGAAATAGCTTTAGAAGAATTGCATACATTTAAACTATATTAGATTGCTTGCTTTCTTGGGGAAAGAAAGGGAGAAGAGGGAAAAAAATGGAGTGCAAGATTTAGTGAAGGTAAATGTTGAAAATTATCTTTACATGTATTTGGCAAAATAAAATATCATTTAAAAATATAAGACATTGTCAGAACAAAAATAAAGAGCTGTAATACTTTTCTACTACGACTTATTGTATAGTATCGCTAAAATGAGTAACAAATTTTTTAGATAATTGGATTCCTGGCTTTAGAAAGTAGTTGACCACTGATGCTAATATAATAAAAATGGTTTGAAAGAACTTTGGGGTATTATCTTTCATGTGCCAATTGAAAAAAAAATCAAGAGTTATAAGCTCCTTTGAAATTACAGTGTGTAAATTAACCTATTTTTTGTATAATTAAAACATTTATATTCAGAGATCATTTGGTATGTGTACAGTAAATGAAATGATGTTGTTATAGAATTATTCCTTAACTTAAAATTAGGCCCTCACTATCCTAGATATTTATTTCATTTTAGTTCATTCTTCTCTAAAGTCTTATTTTGTTGCTTTACTGTGGCTTAGAGGATGGTACTGGTTTCTTGGAGACTATTTCATCGATACTGTAAGCTCTGGCAGCTTTTGCCAACCTGGAAAGCATTAAAGTATGAATCTGGTAAAAAAGTTCATGTCCATTTTCTGAAATCCAGCCTTGTTAAGTTCAAAAAAGCTCAAAAAAAAAAAAAAAGCTCAAAGTTGGTTGTAATGTAATTAATTTTTTGACTTTGGTGATGGCTAGGTGGGATAATGGATAGAGTCCCATGTTTGGAGTCAGAAAGATGAGTCTTCCTGATTTGAAATATGGCCTCAGACACTGTTTGCCTCAGTTTTTATCTGTAAAATGAGTTGGAGAGGAAATGGCAAATCACTCCAATATTTTTGCCAAAAAACAAAAACAAAAACCCCAAAAACCCCAAACCCTCAAATGGGGTCATAGAGAGTTGAACATGACTGAAAATGTCTAAATAGCAACAAACTTTTAAAGATCATCTATTCATTGAGTCACCAAAGGATTGCATCTGCATTGATGATGAGATAGTTACACCAGTAAAATAATAGATATTCTTGAGGAACTGAAATAAGTCCTGGTAAATCCCTACTAATTACTGTTATTTTATTAAGTTTATTGTGAATTACTGTATGATTGGATGTCCTTTTATACTATTTTTTAAAATGAAAATCTCTACATTTTCAATTCAACAAACATTTATTAAGCATCTATAAGATATAGGACACTATTAGATAGAAAGGAAGATATAAAAATTAAGTAAGATATGGCCCCATGATTTCACGAAGCTGACAGTCTAGTAATTATCAAGTATCTAAAATTTAAAAGGAATATGATATAATTTGTACATTCCAAGGAAATCTTGGGATCATAAGTTATAATTAAAAGGGATCTTTTGGATGATGCAGTAGTCCTAACCTCTTAGTTAACAGTTGAAATTGAAGATTAAGTATTTTACAAAAAGGCAATATAAGATGATAACATTTATATAATATAATAACAGATGACCTTATAAATAACAGGCAATATTTGAAGCTGACTCCAAATTTAGCCATCATTTTCTCTGTCAACTAAATTCAATTCAAGAAGAATTTATTAAATCTTTGCTCTTCAGTCATTTCAGTCATGTCTAACTCGTGATCTCATTTTGGGTTTTGTTATTGGAATGATTTGTCATTTCCTTCTCTATCTCATCTTACAGATGAGAAAATTGAGGCAAATAGAGTTAAGTGAATTGTCCAGGATCACACAGCTAGTAAATGGCTAAGACACTTTATCCACTATATCATTTAGCTGCTGGATACTGGGGATACAAAATCAAAAACACCAAAAGCACCTACCTTCAAGAAGCTTACATTCTATTGTCTCACCCCTGGTTATTAGCATGAAAACCAAAAATTTAAAAGAGATAATTTTTTAAGATAGTCTCTTTTTTTATTAATTTAGGAGCCTTTTTAAGGCCTAGATTATTTCCTCTATAATTTATCTTGTTCCATGGTTGATTCCATTTTAATGATTTTTTAAAATTATTACATTACTCCTAGTTCTGTCTAGAATGTCACATTTTGCAACCTTACTAATCAACCAGTCAATAAGAATTTATTAACTGCCTACTTTTCAAATATGTCTTTGTGGATTTTGCCAGTCTTTTCAATAATTTTTCTCCTATCATTTGGAATATAGAGATTATAAAACTTTGATTTCTAACATTATATTTTTGATATATTAACATTTTCTTCTTTTCTTCATTTTAGCACAACCTCAGCGCTTGCCTGAGCCCCAAACTTCAGCACAAGAACAAAGTGAGGAAGAAATGGGCAAAATAAAGAATGTCCATACAAATCTGAGAAATGGAAATGGAATTCACAATGGAGTTAGACATGTATCTATAGATAACAGAAAACTTTCTGCACCTGTTTCACAAAAAATGCATAAAAAAATTCAGTCCAGCTTATCTGTAAACAGTGATATGAGCAAGAAGAGTAAAGTAAGCGCTGTGTTTTCTCAGAAACCAGGTTCATCTCCTGAAGGTAAGCTAAGTCAAGTGCACATTTAAAAATTTTTTATACTAATTTCTTGCTGCTATTAGTAGCAGGATCAATTAAATACAACTAAAATCATCCTATAATTCTAGCAGGAAAGAATTTAAAGACAATCTGGTCCAGAGACTCATTTTTCACTTAAAATGAAATAGAGAAGTCAATGTCAAAGTTGGGGTCAGAGCCAGAACCCAAATTTTCTGATTCCCCTGCCCAGAGCCGGAACCCAAATCTTCTGATTCCCCTGCTCATACTCTACTTTTATTTAAATTTCAGAGAAAAATAGAAATTAAGGACAAAACACAAAGTAACTTTCAAAGGTAATCATTAAATATTTTAACAAAGTAACAACTGATTTCTTTTAAAATTAATTTCTCAGAGCGAAGAGTAACTCCACTGCTTAAAACTTTAATGGCCTAAAACTTAAAATATTCTTGTAGTTTTAGGTTGTTAAAGCCTAAAACTTACTCTTAGGCTTTTATTACACTCTATATAAATAACTACTATTGCTCTTACTATCATTGTCACTAATATATAGATGCACATATTTAAATGAAATATATAGAATAGAGACAGGAATTAGATCTGTGATTTTATTGATATAGGAAGGTATCACTTTTCCACTTCTCCACTGAAAGAGATCAGTATCTTCTCTTCAACTTAAAGTCTTGGATAGTTAGAAAACAGGGAAGTTAAGCAATTTCCCAGGGTTATTCAGCCAGTATATTAGAGGTGAGACTGGAATTGTGGTCTTCTTGACTTTGAGGCTAATTCTCTATCTATTACACCAAACTGCATGTATATATATATTTTAGCCACCATGTAATCAACTCTATATCTCACTAATTATATGCTGTCTGGTAGAATATCTCTGGTTATTCCCACTCAGATATATCATACTTTCTTAATCTTCCCCTAATCTTTCATTTCCACTACCGTAGCAATTATTTATTATCACCTGTTGAATTCAGCTAATCCTAATTCCCGTTCACTTCTGCTAACTGCCTTCTAGTTGTAGCTGTGCTTGCCCCAACCTTGTAGCAAGCCCAAAGTTCCTAGCTGAAGGTACTGGGGATAGTTAACTGGAGAAGACCTGGGGACATGATAACTGTCTTCAAGTATTTCAAAAGTTGTTATGTGGAAGAAAATTAGACTACCTTTTCTTGCCCTCAAAAAGCAGATCTCCAAGAAATGAGGGCAAATTGGCAGAGTCAGATTTAGGTTGGCTATAAGTAAAAAATTTTATAACAGTTGGAATTATCCAGAAATATAAGGGGCTTCCACAAAAAAATTTCTTAGAGGTCTTGAAGAAGATGCTGTTTAGTCATCTGTTGGAAATGGTACAAATTGGATAATATCCTTTACAGATATAAAGTGCATTCAACAACCTTTGACATTTCTTCCAACTCTTAGATTCTGCAGAGTTAACCCTAGGACTTAATTTGAAAATATTTGATGAAGCATAAATAATATTAGATAATACCTTATTCCTTCTTATTAGTATAACTATTTCTGAAAATTTTGCTATTTTACCTACAAAAATCTATCTTTTTCTTTTTGTCAGGGGACCCATATAATTTTTATTTACCTATATCTCTCTCTAGTATACCTTTGTCTTCTAGACCTTCCTCTTCCTGCAGTGCTTAGTATTTTTTAGTGTAGTGTCTATATTAAATTACATTGCCTTTCTGCTCATTTCCCTAACTTTCATTTTCAACTTCCATTAAAGTCTAAATTTCTTCCTGTTTGATGCCTATATAAAACCGAGCACTCTTCATTTGTCAAGATGGGTTTTACTCACAAATAGGAAATTGTGTTGAGAATTACCAGTAATGAATTGGAAGAAACTATATTACACTTTGCTTACCGGTGTTCTAAATTCAACTGAGTTAAAATGTTAGATTGATCAAATGATATGATAATAAGCTGTCTGCATAGTTCTAGGTCAGTGACATTACTTCCCAAACTAATTAGATTGGAAGGGACATGATTGGCACTTTAAAATGAGTTTGACATGTAAGATGTGTGGTCAACTCTGAAGTACAGGTAGGCTGTTAACTAAACTGATTCTCTGAGGGTTTGAGAATGCAATGCAATTTTATTTAGAAGACTTCAGCATCTAGGTGATCAGGTGAAATAATGCTATGTCAAAGAGAAGTACTATATATGTGTTATTTGAGACACCTATCATTTCTTTTTATCTTCCTCCTTTTGATCTAGTCACTTTTAACATTTTTCTTTAATTCACTTTTCACGAAAGCTCAAGAATCTACATCCTTTATGAAAATTCAGACTGGTTAAAATTACTAAAGTATTTATAATCTGTAATAGAGCTATAAATAGTGAGTACTTAATAAAAGTTTGTTGATTGATTAGAAACTTCAGGTAGACCTTATTAGAATAAAAATGCAAATGAATACTTTATATGGACAAAAGCAAAGAATATTCTGCCCATATTTAGAGGAGATAAGTGCCTTCATACCAAGGGGAATAGTGAAATCAAGGAAATATTTCCCTTGATAGATGGATTTCAACTAAGGCTAATCCATGATTTGATTCTTAGTTTGAAGTAATTTAGTTCTTGCCAGTTCTTTTGGTAATTCTACCTGGCATTTTTTATACTTTTTCCCCCACCTTAACACTCTCTTTAGAAAAGCTTAACCCTGAATAGGTTAGTACAACTGAACCTCAAACTCTGTGGAAAGGAGGTACCTTTCTATTTCTCAGAAGACCATTTATTATATTTAATGAAAGAGAAGCAAGGCTAATATATAAATACTGTCGATTATTACCACAGTCCAGTATTAATTTCACTTTCAGACCTGATAGCTAACGTTTTACAAACTCTAAATCAATTTAACAAAAGTAAATTAGACTTTGTCAAAGCCAAGGATTTCAGAAGTATATAATTTAGACCATTTGCTCTTCCAAAAAAAAATTTTTTTTTTACACATTTCTGTGAGGGCCTGTGAAATGTCCATGGATAAACTGTATATATATGGTTACTATCCTGAGGAAAATTTCCATTTTGCAAATAACCAGTTTTGGAAGCACTTTGCTAAAATTGAAGAGCATGTATTACACGCAGCTAGCATACTATTTTAAAAGATGGCAATCTTCACAGTCCAAAGTGATTGGTTTTTGAAAGATGAAGAAATTAATTTTCACTGTTAAACATAATCTTAAAACATAAATATTCAGATTTTCTTTTTCAAATGGAAATGCGAAAATAAAATAGTATTAGAAGTGGGACCTTCTTTTTTTTTTTTTTTAAATGAGAAAAATGGACATCAAAGGAAAGCAATTCGGGACCTTAAGTCTCACTAGTTACCAGAAGACTTAATATTATGTCATTCCGATGTAAAATATAACTAGATTAAAAATAAAAACAGCCCTCACAATTTCTTCTGAAATTAAATTTCCTTATTCCTTCCTCCCATTAAAATAATATACATTCACTTAAAATAGATTAAACTCTATGTTGTGAGTTAGACAAAGAAGGCAGCTGTGATAAAGTGTGAGAAGCTTGATGTCAGTACTCCTGGTTTTATCTATCAGTTATTCTATTTGCCTGCTATTTGATCTTGAGCCAGTCCCTTACTTGCAGATAACTCATTTTTTCATCTGTAAAATGAGAATAATAATGTGTTTATTGTCTTTCTTAGGCTATTTTGGGCATTAATATCTGTAGGAGTGAACTGAGCAAGATTCTGGGCACTGTCTTAGTCCTCATGGGGATTACAGTAGAGTGGGGAGAAATGACATATCCTCAGATACAAAATAATGCATGTGAACTTCATTGGAGAGATTGGTATAAAAATCAAAGCCTTAGGCGAGGCTCACATGGCAAAGGATTGTTATCAGTGGGGATCAGGGAAGGCTTTCTGGAAGAGGTGACATTTGAGTTGCATTTTGAAAGATGGCTAGTAACTTATCAAGTGAAAACAGAGAAAGATAATATTCTAGGCATAAGATAGTATGTATGAGCCCGAATATGAGCATGAGGGAAGCAGGGGGACATTCATTAAGGGAGAGCAGTCATATTTGTCTGCAACTTCAGGAGGACATATTTTGAGCTAGGCAAAGAATAAGATAAGGCTAGATTGTAAAAGTAAGTGACACTAGATTATGGAAGACCCTGAGTGTCAGGCAAAGAAGTATGAATTTTACTATGCAACCAATAGGGAGTCCCTGGAGAATCCCAAACAAAAAAAGTACATGACTGTAACGTGCAGTTGTCTCCAGAAGCTGCCGATCGCTCTCTGGGAGGAGATCTGCTGTGTCAACTCAAATCTCTCGGACAGATTCTTCTTCCTGTAGAGAGCCCTTGTCTCCAGACAGTTGCCGTTAACTCTGGTCCAGAGAAGTGACTTCCCTCTTTTATCCTCCCAGAGAATGGGCGTGGGATAATGCAAGGGCTTCTGGAAAAAATTACTTCAACCAATGAACTTGCTCCTCCCAAGCAGGCAAGCTCTTCCCCAGGAATTCACAAGTAAAACTACCAGGAAAGGCCGGAACTAGAGAATTGTCAAGTACTGACTTAGCACTTAGTAAGAATCTAATATCTCATTATCTCATTAGCACTTAGTAAGAACCTAACACATGACCAGATTTCTTCCTAAGAAAGATCAGACAAAAATGAGTACTATGAGAGAGGTGGAGGGAAATTGATGAATAATTCATATTGTTGTAGTTGTTCAATCTTGTCCAACTATTCCTGATACCATTTGGGATTTTCTTGGCAAAGATACTAGTGTGGTTTGCCATTTCCTTCTCCAGCTAATTTTACAGATGAGGAAACTGAAATAAACAGAGTTAAAGGACTTGCCCAGGGTCACGTAGTTAAAGTGTCTGAGGCTAGATTTGAACTCAGGTATTCCCAGACTTCAGGTTTAATGGTCTATCTACTAAACCACCTTGTTGTTCATAAGATCAAATAGTTTTTTTTTTTTTTTTAATAATTATAACTTTTTTTTGACAGTACATATGCATGGGTAATTTTTTACAACATTATCCCTTGCACTTACTTCTGTTCAGATTTTTTCCCTTCCTCCCCCAATCCCCTACCCCAGATGGCAGGCAGTCTTATACATGTTAAATATATTACAATATATTCTAAGTACAATATATGTGTGTAGAACCGAATTTCTTGTTGCACAGGAAGAATTGGATTCAGAAGGTAAAAATAACAGTTTACACTCATTTCCCAGTGTTCCTTTTCTGGATGTAGCTGATTCTGTCTATCATTGATCAATTGGAATTGGATTAGCTCTTCTCTATGTTGAAGATACACACTTCCATCAGAATACATCCTTATACAGTATCATTGTTGAAGTGTATAATGATCTTCTGGTTCTGCTCATTTCACTCAGCATCAGTTGATGTAAGTCTCTGCAAGCCTCTCTGAATTCATCCTGTTGGTCATTTCTTATAGAACAATAATATTCCATAACATTCATATACCATAATTTACCCAACCATTCTCCAATTGATGGACATCCATTCATCTTCCAGTTTCTAGTCACTATGAAAAGGGCTGCCACAAGCATTTTGGCACATACGGGTCCTTTTCCCTTCTTTAGTATTTCCTTGGGCAGATAGTTTTTTAAAAGTATTTTTAGGTCAAATGTGGTGGATCATGTTTATAAATTCCTCTGTGAGTGAGTGTAAAGCTGGTGGGTCTCTTGAGCTTAGGAGTTCTGAGGCTGTGCTACATTATGTCTGGCATTTATATGGTGACCCTTCTCCCAGGTTACCTAAAGAGGTGCAAGCTGGTGCTTTTGCCTTCCTAATATCTCTTGTGCGTTCCTCCTTTTCTCTTCTAACCCAACTTGGTTTCAACCCTGAAACCTGGACTGTTGCAATAATCTGCTGGTGGTTCTACCTGTCCCAAGTCTATCGCCACTCCCATCCTCCATTCACCTGTAAATGCAATCTTCCTAAAGTATGAGTCTGATCCTGTTACTCCTGCTCACTTCATAAATCCACTGGCTTCCTGTTGCCTTGAAGATCAAACATAAAATCCTCTCTTTGAAATCCACAATCTTCTTTTGCATTTCTCATCTTCTAACTAGCCTATATTTTTTACCCACCTTACTACAAGTCCCAGGGACACTGATCTCCTTTCTATATCTCTTGATTTGGGGCATTTTCACTAGTTGTATCCTGGAATTCTTTTCTTCCTTATCTCAGTCTTCTGTTCTCTTTCAAACCCTGGTCAAATCTCACCATCTTCTTCATTTTTTAAAGCTTTTTATTTTCAAAACATATGCTATAGATTTCAATATTCACCCTTGTAAAACCTTGTGCTCCATTTTTTTTCTCCCTACCTTCCCCTTACCCCTCATTTTAGATGGCAAGTAATTCAATATATGTTAAACGTGCAATTTGCCTATACATATTTCCATAATTATTAAGCCGCATAAGAAAAATCAGATGATAAAGGGAAAAATGAGAAAGAAAACAAAATTAAAGCAAACAACAACAACAACAAAGTGAAAATACTATGTTGTCATTCACACTCAATCCCCAAAGCCCTCTCTTTGGGTGCAAATGGCTCTCTCCATCATAACACCATTGGCTTTGAATCACCTCACTGTTGTAAAAAGCCAAGTCAATCAGAATTGATCTTCACATAATCTTGTGTTGTATACAATGTTCTCTTGATTCTACTCACTTCACTTAGTATCAGTTCATTTATGTAATTTCTCCAGGCCTTTCTGAAATCATCCTGCTGATCATTTCTTATAGAACATTAATAGTCCATAACATTTATAAACCATAACTCATTCAACCATTCTACAACTGATGGGCATCCACTCATTTTCCAGTTCTTTACCACTACAGAAAGGGCTGCTGCAAACATTAAAATTCTATCTTCTATACTATAGAAACCTTTCTCCATCTCCCTTAATTCTAATACCTTCCTTCTGATAGTTGATGTTCTTCATTTTATCCTGTCTATAATATTGTTGTATCTAGGCATTTTAAAATTATGTCTCCAACAAATTGGGAGCTCCTTAGGGAGCAAGGATTGTCCCCAAGTTCCTTACAAACTTATGCACAGGTGGTAAGAAGTAGAACAGATGTTATTCTGGTCCAACAAGAATCTTGGATGACCTCTGTTTGATATAGGTCTTGGAACTGGTCAAATAATGGTTCCTTAGAATTAGGTTAGAAGTTATACTATCAAGAAGTTAAGAACTAGGTATATTTATAGATAAATAAATACAAAATAAGGTATGAGGCATGTATGAGATGTTAACAGTTTAAATCATTAAGGTGAATAGGCACTAATTTGGAGAACATTTTAAAGTAAGATTTGTTTCTATAATTTATCATTCAGTCAAGAAATATTTTTTGAGTACTTACCTATAGTATTCATAAATGACTTTGGACTTAGACACTTTATTGGCTTTTACATTACATTCTTAATTGAGCATAATAGCATAGGTTGTCAGTATTAAAAGAAATGCATTTCATTGGCCATGTTGCCTCAAAATTCATCTTTTTGAAAGTTGTTTTCTTTTATTATATTATGTCTGAACTCAGATTGAGTAATTTACACTTTTTTGACAATTTTGAGACACTGACATTCCCCCACCCCTAAATTATCTCTTTTCATGCTTTGCTTTGTAGAAACTCTTATTCTGCCAAAGACTCTGATATATACTTAAAGTTCTTTCTAACTTTTAGTTTTAAAGTATGTGTTTTCTAAGAAAGGCAGTGTGCTATTGTCCAAAGAATCCTGAATGATGAGGCAGGAATGGTAATATTATAAGCTAACATTTATATATAACATTATATATATATATATATATATATATATATATATATATATATATATATACACACAATAATTTAAGCTAGCACTTTCAGGTCTCAGATTATCTTCATGATTCTGGGATATGTGTATTATTATTATTATTCCCATTTTATAGATAATGTTTCTGAGGCAGAGTCCAGGGTTTTGTTTTAGTTGTGTCTGACTTTAGTGACCCCATTTCAGTTTTCTTGGCAAAGATACTTTGCCATTTCCTTCTCCAGGCCATTTTACAAATGAGGAAACTGAGGCAAAAGGATCAAGTGACTTCTTCAAGGTCACATAGCTAGTAAGTGTATGAGGCTGCATTTGGGATGGAAAAATTTATGTTTAGAGAAATACAAAAGATTTTCTATTTTATTTATTTTTAAGACTGGATAATTCTTGGTGATATGAATTCAAAATATATTTCTATGAAAGTGATAGTCACGTTCATATTTATTTTATAGATATTTATCTGTCTCAAATATTTGTTTCTTGTTGAAATTATTTCTTTTAAAAGTTTTAATTTCTTTCCCTTATAAAGATAGGTGTATTTCTTGAATTTACATTTTCAAAAAGGCTTTAATCAGTTGTGCCTCTTGTTGAGATAAGTAAGCAGCGTAAACCCTTATGTCCTAAAATGCTGCTTCCAGTTTCTTTAAAAACCATTACTAGAAAATAAATATATGCTCACACACATTTAAAAATGCTGTTTTTTATGTTGTTGTTAAGTGCCTTTAATGGAATTGGTTGGGGATAGGTATCCTGTGTGGTGAAACATTGTATGATTTATTTAAAGGTTATTAAATTATCACATTTCTCCTTGTTTTGTATAATTAAATATTTTCATACATACTTTACTTTTCTGATTGCATCACCAAGGTGGAGAGTTTTAAAACTAAATGTTTAAGATTCTTGACCTTTTAAGTAATTATAGTATAATAATCTGGTATTCTATAATATTCAAATTGCTAAGGGTTTTCATTATAGTCAAAGGGGTTCTCCCTGCCAAAAGGACTGTGATAAATCCAAGTGTGTTTTAGGCTGGTCAATTATCATTAAAGGTTTTTTGTAAAACTAAGTTTTTAGCAGGAACCATTTTATCTTTTTGCAACATTTGCCACTTTTGAAAGAGCTCATATTTGGTATTGTAGGTTAGGAACATTTATGAAGACATATACACCTTATCTAAATATCTCATTGGACACAATTCCAGAGCTAGAATGATGAGTATAGAGTAACAATGACCCTTCTCTTTTTCAGTTGTAGATACTTATAAGTCTAAAGACTCATGAATAATTTTGCAGCTTGTTAAAACCTTATTTTTGTAGTGCAAACTTCTTGAATTGAGATTTTTTTTTTTTTTTTGGTCCTGCATCCCCAGTGCTTAACACATAGTGGGCTATTAATAAATTCTGGTTGGTTGATTGGTTCAGCAATCCCATGGAAACTTGGTCATGTTCTTCTTGGTGTTCTTTGAGAAATATTACTATAGAGTTACCAGTAATTTAGATTCAATTCTATTAGCACCAAAATTCTTTTTGTAAAATTAGGTAACTATTAGAGAAATCTAATTGACTTTGCAGTCATGTATCTGAAAGAACCTTGATTCTTCAGGGATGAGTTCTGCTATTTAAGAAAAACTCTGGTCACCTCCTGGTTATTTTGGCACTAAAGTATATGACATAGTGAGTGAACTCTTGATTTTAGGAACCCAAGGAATTTCTGTATTATTTTCCAGCCTGTAAATGGAATCCAACTCTTGTCAAATAGTTGTCAGTCATGAGAATGCCACATATAACTGTGGGGACATTGGTACTGTTCTGGCAAGTATTTTCATTTGTATGTTTGAAACTTTTTCAGTACTTAATACCCTTTTAATATTCTTGTTATACAATCATGAATTATATGAGAATGGGTTGTACTGATGCAATTAGCTGTATCATTTAGTCAACACATGTATCTTCTATCTTAGGCTGTCTTGAGAAAACTTATTCATGAGCCATTATCTCTTCTTACATGAGCCATTATTCCTTTTTTTTTTCAAGGATTTCATGATCAAGGACAAAGAGAGATGATACATGCACCCTTTTTAGAACTCCCACTCTAGGAGCCCCAGTGAGCTGATGATTGAGGAATACCCTAGTGACCCACTATATCCTGGCTGGCTCCAATCCATTCCTTGCTTTCTGACATGAACACTATCCTCCCTGCCCTTCCCTTATATCAGTCCCTGTCTGGTCTTTGACCATAATTATAGAAATACTTCCTTTGCTACTAGAAGGGATGTATTGGTTCCTAATCATAGGGCTCCTCTTACCATCTCTGTAGATTTTCAAACCAAAATACTGTTTCCTGACTTCTACTTCCTAATATATATGTTGTCTCTCCTATGAAAATGTAGGTTTCTCAAATAAACTACCTTCAGGTTTATATTTATATTCCTAACATTTAGCACAGAGCTTGAACATAGTAAGCATCTAAGAAATGCTTTATATTTAAAATAAGAGGTGGATTATAATAATATAATATTATAAGTAATATATTAACACTGAATAAAATTTCTCTATAAGTTCAGATAAGAGAGAGAACATTTTTTAAAAATAAGATGATCAAAGAAAATTTCATGTTATTAGAGTTGGTCACTAAAGGATGAATATGAGATGAGGATGTGGTAGACTATTCTAGGGCAAGGGAATGACATGGATTGGGGCTTGGAGATGAATAAGTGAAATATGTTAGTGAGGCAGGTAGATAGTACAATGGAGATTATCCCCTGGGACTGGAGTCAGGAAGATCTGAATTCACATTCAGCCTCAGACTCTTCACTAGTTGTGTATTCTTGGATATGTCTATTAATCTATGTTTACTCCAGTTTCCTTATCTATAAAATGGGAAGAAGTAAGTACTATATAAATGAAGATTGAATTTGAAGTCAGCAGAGGACTGGTGGTCAAATCTTGCCACTAATCCTGAGTCCGAGCAAGCCGTTTACTTCTCCAAGACTTAGTTTCCTCATCTTTAAACTGAGAGGGCTAGTTTAGGAAATATCTAAATTTGGATTCTAAATCAGAAATCTTATACTTTTGATTCTTAGCCCCAAACTCTTTCTCCTAATACATTGTTTCCAGAATAATGCAGATTGTAAAACCAAGCAAAATTATCAAAATACAAAATTAATATTTAGATGGTAAAGCTTTAGATTTTCATTTAACCTACAATTTTAGTTATTCTTCACAGAAGAGAATGGAATATACCCATGGAGATAAAAGGATGGTATAATCTGGTGTTGTAACCACAGCTTCTAGAAACAGATTTCCTATGAATTCTGACAGGAAATAACTCTGAATTGCTCCACATACTTTGGTTTTTTTGGATGCTATCTTGTTTTGTTTTCCCCAGGCATTGGACCTTTCATCCTCTGTCACTAAACTGATATGGGGAAAAGGTCTTGCAATATTGCTTTCTGAAGTAATATGTGCCAGGCCTTTGAAAAACAGTATTTTCATAAATCTCATTCTACTGCCAACACACTAAATGGAACACAAATATTTCACTGGCTGAAAATTAATTTTAAATAATACAGAATATCCAGAACTTACCCACATCAGAGAGAGAGGGAAAGTGTTCATTTTTAAAATGAGGATTTTCAACTACTTTGTTTACATTTTCCACAGTAGCATAAACCCAATAAAGAAGTTGTGAGTTTATAGAGAAAAGAGTTTAAATAAATTTTAATGGAATGAAAATGAAATCTACTATAGAACCTTTAACTACAACGCTGTTGCCATTTATTGAAATGTAATTTTGAGATAGTCTTGTCAAATGAAGTACCTAAACCAATTTTGTTTTTCTAATGGTTCATATGTTATCATTTTAGTGCACTGCATCATTCCGGGGGGGGGGGGTGTTGTTTTTTTAGGACCATGAGTTAAAGCTTTATTTTGTGATTTGGAATAAATTCTTCACATGGACATTTTATTGTAAACCCATTGGAAATTAGAAAAGTGCCAAGTTCTAGAAAGTTTTCCATTCTTTATCATAATTCACATTTTAGAGGTTTTGACAGGTTTTTTAAAATAACATTTAGAAACTTTTAGATCTCTTTTTTTCTGTGCCACAATCCTTTACCCTCTCAACACAATCATTAATTGTAATTGTATACTTTCTACATTTGAGGGAGAAGGTCTATGGATGAGAGTTATCTTATGAAAGTACAACTCTTTTTGTAAATGAAAGTTCCAATTAGAGAATCTTTGGTGGGTGTGGAAGAAACAAAACAATGGTAGGATTGCTGGGTTGGTCCATAAAGAGAGACATGGAATTTCTCTGGGCTTTGATATAGAAACAAGTTAAATAAAAAGGATCAAATTTGTTGAGAGGGAATCTTCAGAGGAAAGGACCATAGCTTATAAACTTACAGAGATATAAGAAACCTTGTGGTTGAGTCCTTTCAGTCTTATCTAATCCCCACGAGCCCATTTGGTATTTCCTTGGTAGAGATATTGGAGTGGTTTGCCTTTCTCTTCTATAGTTTAGTTTATAGATGAAGAAACTGAGGAAGATACAGGTAAAGTGAATTGCCCAGTGTCATAGAGCTAGTAAATGTAGAAGGTAGGATTTGAACTCAGATTTCTGGTTGACACTTTATCCACAGCACCACCTAGCTGCCCTTAAGGAACCTGAAAGGACATCTTATCCATCCTTCTCAACATAATGATGAAAAAACAGAAAACTATTCTTATCTTTTCTCTTTCCCTCCCAAACCTTATACTTCTTCTTTATATTTTACATTTCTTGAACCATAATTAAGCCAGTGCTGTCAAGCTTTTTGGAATAAGTATGTCAATCTAACCCTATGTCACCACTATAACTTTTTTTTTTTTTTCCCAATTAGCAAAAATCTATCTTCTCTCCCTCCCAATGACTTTCAAACATCCCTCAAATGAGAAATAAAAAAAAAAAAAGCAAAACATAACTCCTATCATAAACATGTATAGTCAAACAAAACAAACATCAAAAAACCCTGTCTTTCTTTTGCATTCTTGAATTCATCATCTCTCTATCAGGAAGTATGTATAGTATGTTTCAACATGAATTCTCTGGAGTCATGGTTAGCCATTATGCCTAATCGTTCTTAAGCCTTTCAAAGATGTTTGTCTATTTAATCTTGCTGTCATTGTATACATTGTTCTCTTTCTTCTGTTCACTTCATTTTGTATTTGCTCATAAAAGTTTTGCTAAGTTTTTTCCAAAACCATCCCTTTAATCATTTGTAATAGCACAAAAGTAGAATGTAACTTTCATGAGGATAGAGATTGTCTTAATTTTTATATTTGTATTTCCAGGACTTAGTACCTATTTGGCATATTATAAATGCTCAGTAAATGCTTTTTTCATTTATGTATTTTCATAATAATAATAGTATCATACATTACTACTAATCTACTGTTTACTAATAATCTACCACTATGACTAAAATTATCTACTAATAATAGTACTTTACAACCTATAAAGTATTTTTTTCTTATGATATATTGAAATAGATGGTACAAGTATTACTGCTGTACTTTTAGTGATGAAGAAACAGATATAGAAAAATGAAGGTTATTCCAAGGTCATGAGACAAATGAGGGACAGAGCCAGTTGTGACTCATGCTCTGCTTCACTTTCTAAAAGTTCAATGCCTGAAAGATAGCACTCAGAAAAAAAAAAAAAAACAATTCAAGTGATTACTAAATTTAGGATATTAGAGTGCTTCATAGATCTAATGCTGGATTCTGTGCTTTTTAACTTGTTTATAAATATGTATTAACTAATATTTATATATGTTTATATAGATATTATGTAATGTCTATTTCTAAATGACTAGTATTGTAAATACCCTGTAAGTTTAAAGGTTATATACATGTAAAATATATTATTATTATTGATATTACCCTTCATAATACTAAAAACTTTTGAGCCATTGAAGCAATTTGCAGCTCTACTAGCTGAGAATTAATGTGTCTTGTCTTCCCATAGACCCTCTTAAATGTGAGTGTAAGATGGTAATTCAGTTTTAATTTGCATATTCTCTGATTATTTGTGGTTTTGAACATTTTAAGATCATTTTAAAATAGTTACTAGTTCTTATTTATTCTTTTGAAAATTGCTTCTGCCCTTTGATCACATCTCTAGGGATCAGTAGTTCATATATATATATATATATATATATATATATATATATATATATATATATGAAACTCTGTGTGTGTGTGTGTGTGTATACATATATATATATATGTGTATATTTATATATATATATATATATATATATATACTTTTGTATGGACATAACATATTAAATAATATATTATTTAGATGTCAAGTCCCTATAGATTTTGGATGTCAGATATCAGAGCTATGTGATACAAATGAGCATGGTACACTGGAAAGTATATTAGATTTGAAGTCTACAGACCAGTGTTTGAACCTCATTTGCCATTTAAGGCTTAGTCTTTCTGGTCCTTAGTTTCCTCATTTGTAAAATGAGGAGATTGAAAATGATGTCTTCTGTGGTCTCTTTTAACTTTAAATTTATGATCTTTTAAATGCCCCCTCATCCACATCTTTCATTCAAATTTTAGCTGCATTGATTTTATTTGTTTAAAGGTTTTTAAATTTTAGATCATTAAAATTTTTTCATTTTTTATTGTTATTTCTGTATTGTTTCTTATTATTATTTCCTCCATGCTTGTATTTTTGAATGATATTGTTTTATGTAAGCTTCAATTTTTTTAATGGTATGACAGGAAAATATTTGAAAACCTAGTACTTGCTTTTTCTATTATTTCTGCTACTTATGTCAACTTATTTCTCTTTTCCTTTCCTTTCTACTATGACCTTTATGAATTGTAGGGGAAGAGATTATGGAGAGGGAAAGACAACTGCCCTTGAAATGAAGTTATTACTTCTTTGAGGTCAATTCTTCTCTTAAAAATATTCCACTTAAGTCATCCAAACATGGAAAAAATTCTTTAACATTTGACTTAATTCTTATTTTTCACAAAAATACTTAGAGTTATAAATGGAATAAAGTTCATAACATAATTAAAGGGAATACTATAATAAGAATTTGTTGTTTATTCATTTCAGTTAAGTCTGACTCTTTATGATCCTATTTGGAATTTTCTTGTCAAAGATGCTGCAGTATTTTGCCATTTCCTTCTTCATCTAATTTTATAGATGAGGAAACTGAGGCAAGTGGAGTTAAGTGACTGACTCCAGACATAGTGCTTTGTCCACTGTGCCACTTAGTTGACCTATGTAAAGGATAGAATGCAACATAATAAAAAATGGTCCATATCTCTCTTTAATCTCTGCCATTTGGTAGGCTAATTCTAGTAAACTTTTAACTCAGGAATTCTGAGCTATAGTTAGACTATTTGAATTAAAACTAACACCAATATGGGGCACCCCTAGAAAGAACAGACCAGAAAACTGTCTAAAGACCGTTTGGAAATGGAGCAAGTCAAAGTTTCTTAGGTGATTTCTAGTGGGATCGGGTTTATGAGTGGCTGTTTTACTTCCAGCCAGATAAAATAGACCTAGACTTAAAAAAATCCCTACAAGTATTGTGATATGATTAATTTAGGTACAAACACATATGTTTTCCAATTAGTTCTGGATGCATTTGTTCCCTATTGGTATGATGTGGTTTGTTTTTTGAAAACCACTAGCTTACTTTTATGTGATGGAATTTACAGTGTGTTTGAGATTAGGTATTGTATTTTAAGGATTAAAGTCTTGTTTTGCAACCTAAAATATTACTTCTTTTAAAGTTGCATTAATATTTGCTGGGACATAGTGATGTTGGACTAGTAGTACTTAACTAGTAGTTATTTTCATCATAAGCTTTTCAGTTTTGTATTTTTCCAGGGTGGTAACAGTGTCTTGCCACTGGTGGAAACTAACTAGTGTTTCACATCATGGAAAAATTTTTAGTGAAGCTAATCCAGCTCTGGAGAGCATTAAATAAAAACAAACATCCAGTTCTGTCTCATCAGGAAATATCTCCAAAGTTTTACCAATATATAAAAGGCATTTATACTAAACAGTATAATGTGATATGGTGAAAATAACAGGGGACTTGGAGTTAAGAGGCCTGTGTATAAATAGCAGTTCTAACACTTACAAACCCTATGTCTTTTCAGCAATCTGGATCTCAATAGTCACAGTAATATGGGAATAATAGTATTTATAATTTTATCTTTTAGTCATTCTTCAGTTGTGTCTAATTCTTCATGATCCCACTTGGTTGTTGTTGTGGTTGTTGTTTTTTTTTTGGCAAACATTCTGGAGTAATTTGGTTTCTCCAGCTTATTTTATAGATGAGAAAACTGAGGCAAATTGAGTTAAGTGAGTTGCCCAGGATCCCAGGACTAGAAAGTCCCTGAGGCTGGATTTAAATTCCTGAACATGATTCTCTCTTACTCTAGACCCAGCACTCTATCTACCACACCACCTAGCTGCCCAAATAGTACATACTGCCCACTTAATGGAGTTGTTTTGATGAAAGCATATTGCAAACCTATAAAATGCTACAGAAATGGCTGGTTATTAATATGATATTAATATAAAATCCCTGTCTTTTTCATTATATATATATGTATATATATATATATATATATATATCTGTAGTAAAATAGTTAAAACAAGCAGCCTAATTTCATTTAGTCAATCAACAGCCAATTAAGCATCTGCTACATGCAAGGCATTGTGTGAGTAGTCAGAGATACAAAGACATAAATGAAACAGTCCTTGCTATGTGGGGTTATAGTCTAGACAAGGGAGACATCTACAAATAGAATAAAATGCAAACATAGATGTAGGATTATGGGAGGGAGAAAGGAACTAGCAACTAGAGAGATTAGGAAAGGCATGGTGTAGAAGGTGACTTTGAATTAAGTCTTGAAGAAAGCTTCATCTTTAGAAAAAAGAGGGAAAGAAATAATGTATTCCAAACATGGTAGACAGCCAGCAAAAATGCATGGAGATAAGATTTATAGTTTTATGTATGAATAATATTAAGAAAGATGAATTTGGCTGATCTGGTATGTGTGAGAGGAGTAATGTAAAATAAAGGCTAAAAAGGTGTGAAGAACCTTAAAAGACAAAAAAAGAAGAGTTTATACAGGCAGTAGAGAAATCTTGTGTTGTTTTTTTTTTTTTTCCCCCTAAGGTAATTGGGGTTAAATGACTTGCCCAGGATCACACAGCTAGAAACTGTTAAGTGTCTAAGGCCACATTTGAATTCAGGTCCTCCTGACTTCAGAGCTGGTACTCTATCCACTGAGCCACCTAGCTGTCCCCTGAACTCCTGGCTTTTAAATAATGAAGTAACACATTAAAGGGGCATCTGGATGGCATAATGAATAGAACATCAATCCTGGAACCAGGAAGATCCACATTCAAATCTGGCCTCAGATTCTTACTAGCTCTGTGACCCTGGGAAAATCCCTTCACCCTGTGTGCTTCTGTTTCCTCATCTATACATGAGCTAGAGAAGGAAATGGGAAACTACTCCAATATCTTTGCCAGGAAAACCCCAAATGGAGTCACAGTTGGAAATGACTAAAACAACTTAACAATAACATTGTCATAGTTCCATTTCATTTTTCCTTCAAATAACTTAAAACGGATTTCTTTGCTGGGAAAACAAGCAAATAAACAAAAAAACAATTTTCTATTTGAGTAGTTCTATCATCTGCACTTCTTTTTATGTATGTAACAATGTGTTGTAGGGAGAGAAGTGATGTTAACATGGGTAAGAATGAGAGAAACTTTGAGTGGTATTAGCCGCTGTTTCCACCTGGTACTTAGATTGAAGATAACAGGGAACAAAAATATCATCTGTTTCTTTTTGCTTGTCCCCAAGAGCTTTGGGGTGAACTCTTATGAATCATTTGTCATTGTTGTAGAATAAAAGCTCTCTGATTCATATGAGAATGAGATCAGAAATATACTGTGTCATATGCTGTCAACTTCATGAAGCTACTAGTCAACTTGGTTTCTGAGCTCTGTGAACATATTCCTCTGCCCTAATGAACGTCTACTTTATAGCACAGTGGAACATCATTAAATGTTTCTGTTGAAAAATTTAATTTCTCTTTTTTTACTTTTCTCTCTCATTTTTTAAATTTTCTGACATCTTTTATGAATGTTAAGTAAAAAGAGTCTGAGGGATTTTCTGGTACAATTGGAAAAAGTACTGACTGAAGGCAGTAGGTTCAAATCCACTTCTGATGTTTGGCCAAACTTCTCAGACTTTCTTCCCTCTAAGGCTCCTTCTAAGTAACAAGCCAGCCTGGTGGATAAAACATCTGGCTGGAGTCAGAAAGACCTGAGTTCAAATGTGGTCTCAGGCACTTACGAGCTGTGTGACTTCAGCAAGTCACTTAAGTCATCTGTACAAGAGGTTGGAGAAGGAAATGGCAAATCATTCCAGTGTCTTTGCCAAGAAAACCCCAAGTGAAGTCACAAAGAATGACTGGAAAATGACCCGACAATAATGAAAGACCCCTTCCTGCTTGAAGTCTGGGATGTTATGACTCCTAGTCTTCTACCTGTGCTTCTAACTTCAACCAGCCTATTATGGTAGTAGGAAATTGTTTTCCAACTTCATGAATAAAATAATAATTGTCTTATTATATTAGATATACTATTATTATTGTTATTATTTATTAGATCACTAGGATGACTGGCTGCATGGATTGCTGTTATGTAATATCTGAAGATAAGGCTTACTTTTTAGAATAGCTTTCCAAAGGTAATTCTCCTAGTCACTCTACAGTCACTCCCCAAGTTATGATTATATTGTTTATGCATATCTGTGTATACCAACAAAGTTTCATAAGCTGGGAGGCACAAATACCCACACACATATACACAGACAGACAGACGTAGACTATAAGAGACAGATGAAGATTGAGAGACAGACACAGAAAGAGAGACAGAGAGAAGAGGGAGAGGGGAGAAAGAGACAAAGAAAAGAGAGGAGAGAGGTGAGAGAGGGAGAAAGAAAAAAAGAGAGTGACAGAAAAAGAGACAGAAAGGAGAGAAAGAGAGGTGAGAAAGAAAAAGATAGTGACAGGGAAAGAGAGAAAGACAATGACAGAGAGGGAGAGAGACAGAAAAGGAGAGATAGAGACACAGAAAGAGACAGAAAGGGAGAGAGATAGAATATAGAGACAGAGAGAACAGAGAAAGAGAAGGAGGAGAAGGAAAGAGAGAGAGGGAGAGAGAAATAGAGAGAAAGAAGATAGAGAAGAGAAAGACAGGCAGAGAGAGAGGAAAAGGAGGGAGGAGAGAGACATTAAGAGGGAAGGAGAGACAAAAAGAGAGAAGAGAGAGGCAGAGACAGAGCAGCTAACATAGCTTTTCCCAGGACCATTACAATTTGTCACCCATACTTGCTAGCAGTATTCCTGCTGAGAATGAGGAATGTAGCTTCCTGCCCCCACCTTCTCTGGATCCTCTTCCTCCTCCCACTGTTCCCCTCCCTCCTCCTCCCACTGCTCCCCTCCCTCATCCTTCCTGTCCCTACTCTCACCCTGCCCTTTCCCCTCACCCCACCCCACCAACCACCTAAACTCCATTTATTGACTTTTAAAAGAAAACAAGTCCATTAATGGCTTTGTCTCTGGGATCCTCCTTTTCCTCCTATCTCCACAGAAGGGGTGGAAGAGGGAGGGAACCAGTAGCAGAGAAATGACCAGGACAGGACTAGGCTATTTGTGTCCTGGTGCATTTTGTTTGCTTCAGTTTAAAGATTGGATTTCCAGACGCTTTTGGAACTCCACTCCACTTAGAAGGCTGGAGGCTGCTGAATCCTTGCTGAATAAGAAAGACCCTTAAGAGAATACAATATTGTCCTCGTTTGGCAGCATGACAAAATGATTAGTGACTTGTTCTCAAACTCAGGAAGTTCTAAGTTCTGGCCCTTTTTCTGAATTAGTAGATATTATGAGACTAGACAAATCATGGAACTTCTCAGGAAATTGTCTAAGGACTCTAAGTTTCAGAGAAAGTTTTTGTTCATGTAGAAAAATAAGGGGGATGGGAAAGCATTTATATAATTATTGCTATATTCTAGGCATTCTGCTAGACATTTTTTACAAATATCTCATTTGATCCTCACCACAAACTTAGTAAGGTAGATACCATTACTTCCCCAATTTACAACTGAGGAAACTGAGGTAAAATAGGTTAAATGATTTGTCCACAACTTATAAATTGTTCAGGAATTCCTTCTATCAATGAAATAGCAGCTCTAATCCTTTTGTTGTTCAGTTGTTTCAATTGCCTTTAACTCTTTGTGATCCCAGCTGATTTTATAGATGAGAAAACTGAGGCAATTATTTTTCAATGACTTGTCTTAGATCATACAGCTAAGAAGTATCAGAAATCACATTTGAACTCAGATCTTTCTGACTGCAGGCTCAGTGTTCTATCCACTTAAATGGATATTTTGGATTTCATGCCTTCCCATGCCCTCCATTCCCAATTAGAGAAACAGGGTGAGGATGAGGTAGAATTATAAGGTTAATGACATCTTGCAGGAACAGATTTTCTCAATTATGAGTTGTCTTAGGGTTGCTGAAAAAGTTAGCCAAATCCCAAAGTAGCACAACTAGGTCTGAGCTGAGCTTCCTCCTTAATTACCATGACACCATCTTGTTTTAGGCTTTAAGCAGATATATTGCTCCTTTTGTATAGATGAAGAAATGTCCAAATAAATTGGCCTAATATAGTCCAAAGAACATGACAGGTTGATTTCAAAACAAACTTGGGATCCCTGTGACTATTCCCCTATCCCCATAATCTTATTTTATATCAGGTAATATTTACCCAGTGTGTGTGTGTGTGTGTGTGTGTGTGTGTGTGTGTGTGTGTGTGTGTATGTGTTTGTATGCATGGAGTTATGGAATGATCACTTTAAAAAAAAAAAAACAACAAAAACATTTGGTTAATTTTCTTCTTTTTTTAAAAGAGGGTAGTTTGAAAATCTTCTCTAGAGATCATCATGGAAGCTGCTCATTGAGGACTAGGATAATATTTTACTCATTTTTATATCTCCTTTCCTTTCCCTACAGTATCTTGTGGATAGTAGGTACTGAGTAAATATTTGTAGAATTAAATTTGTGAGATTCTTGGCCAATATCAGATGAATTATATGACCTCTGAAGGTCTCCAGGCTGTTGTTTCAAAAATTCTGCAACTCTATGAACTGAACAGAATAATTTCTTCCTTGCACATCCATGAATACTACAATAGTTACTAACTGGTTCCCAATTCACATAGTGGTGCTCTACACTGATTGGTCTGATTCTATTTAGATAGAATGCTGGTGACTGATAGCCGAGCTTTCTCAAAGTATTTTCCCATTTCTTTCTCATTGTATGAAACTTCTCTAGCCACTGTTTTCATGACACCTTCAACTGAGCAAAATTAACTAAAAAAAAAAAAAAAAAAAAAAAAGAAACAATAATATAAATAACCAATTTATATAATCCTTTGAGGTTGGGTCACATTTTATACTATTTGATGCTCACAGCAACTTTGTAAAGAAAATAAACATTGTAATTCTTATTTTACAGATGAGATTGGCCTAACACTAGCACTCTTAATTCTGGTTTGATTGAGTCAAAATTGAACATCAAAGAGTGAGTGAACATTTAACAAAAAAGAAGGCTTACTCTACCCTAACACAGAGAAGATATGCAACAAGGAAATTTAGTTTTATCTTTGGCAGACTCAGCCTTGATCCTCCTCTTCTCAAGTATCTATCAAGTCTGAGAAGCCCCAGGGCTTACTGAAGTGGGACTTTTTATGCCCTTAGGTCACTAAGAAGCAGATGTCAATCAGGTTCCAGGGACTGCTTTGTCTTCTTTTAGGAAAAATTAATGTTGTTTGTCCTTTGTTCTCAAAGGAAACTATGGTATCAGGGAGGTGATGCTATCACATGCAAGTGAATTGGATTTAAGTGAAAGTCCCTTCCTGGGAAGGAAGGGAGAGGCATAGAAATGACCTGTTTTGGAGAAAAATATTGGTAGATATTTGTCTTTTCCCTGAGGAAATTAATATAGTACCATTTTATATTACTATAGTATTATACTTTCCCTCTCCCTTCTCCCCCCAAGATATGTGATCAGGAAAAACAGACTTTCCCCCTTTTAGCTTCACTTTCTTTTGGAACTATTTCTTGAGGCACTCTAGAGGTAATTCGAATAACTTTGCTCAGTTCACCTGGGGAGATAATAAAGAAAGGAGGAAAAAATTGTGAAGGAATGAGTTTATCCCTCTGAGTAATTCAACCAGTAGAGGATTGTTGATGATGTCATTGGGAGATACTATAATGATGGACAAATTCCAGTTTTCCCCCTTGCTGGAGCTTAATAAAAGCACTCTTTAAATATAATGTATGTATAAGGACCTGAAAGGAAGGCAGTCCCCTGGAGTAGGGCTTTTAGGATTCTGTGAGTCTTTTTATATATCCATCAATTTGTCACTAAAACTTATATGTTTTGAATCTTATAGCCTTTTGTGCTGATAAGGGCTAATGATGTCTACCTAGAAGATCCTGAAAATGGACATCAAACATTCCTCTCTCTGAAGAGGAATCTTCTTAACTCAAAAATTAATTATTGTAATATTTATTTGTAGCTTATTAAAGAACTGTGGAATCTCTTTATCTCTGCCCATCATTTCTACCTATCATTAAAGGCCCAGCCACCTTCTCCATGATACTTTCTGTAATCACATCAGCCAAGAAAGATCCCTCTTTCCTCTTCACTCTAAAAGCTCTTAGCTTGTTCCACTTCTGAAGTATATACTACAGGTTACCTTGTGCTACAGTTATTTGTATGCATATCCCATCTTTCCTTTTAGACTGCAAATTCTTTTTTTTTTTTTTTTAATTTTTTATTATATATATATTTTTATAATATTATCCCTTGTATTCATTTTTCCAAATTATCCCCCCCTCCCTCTATTCCCTCCCCCCGATGACAGGCAATCCCATACATTTTATATGTGTTACAATATAGTCTAGGTACAATACATGTGTGTGAATATCATTTTCTTGTGACTGCAAATTCTTTATAGGAAGATCTAATATCTTATACTTCTTTGTAGCTTCCATAGTACATAGCACAGACCCCTTCACATAATTGGTATTTAGGAAATTGCCAAATAATGAATTTGGGATGTGACATAAGACAGTTGCCATTTTAAAGTCTTTACAAATAACAAAAGTTTATCATTAGGAGAGATTTTGATCTTTTAAACCTATCCCTTAATTTTGAGAGTATTTTATTATCGTTTTCTTCTCCCCTTCCCCCCAAAAAACCCTTTATAACTCTAAGGATTAACTTCAGAAATTGTCTAATCAAGAAAATGTCTTGATTCATAGGATTCCAGATTTTGGAGAAGTACAGAATGAGTTCTATGACAGAAACGGGTTGATCACTAAGGTCTTTTGAAGTTAAGAAGAATAGACACATATTTAATATTTTCAAGGATTTGAGGTGACCATTTATGGTAAAAAAAAAAAAAACAAAAACAAAAACACCTGGATTTCTCAAAACAATAGAAAGCATGTATTTTACTAATAATTATAATTTATTATAATCCCAATTTGAGCACACTGAGATCATTAAGCATTAGTATGGTCTTGACAGTTTGTATACAATTTCATTTTAAAAGATGGAAAGGTTTAAAATAGCAGTGGGCTGAAGAATTATAAACAGTATAGCTCAAATGCTATCTAACTTTCCTACTAGTTTTCTAATCACAAGAACCATCAGTGCATGGGAAAAATTTTAAGATTAGGTAGTCCAGATTGCAGTTGGTTTTGTTTGCTTGGTTTGAAGCATTTCTGTCATGGTTTTAACTTTTTCTGACATTTAAAAAACAAAACAAAACAAAACATATCCCTTCCAATTCAGCTGAATGCATTAAAAATTTTTTGTATTTGGTGTTATTGAGTATGGTTTTTATCATTTTTACCTCAATGTATTATACTTTTGAACTCATCTGCTGAATAAACAAACACTAAAATAAATTGGAAAAATAGTAAAATATAGGAGTTGTCCAGATTTGTCATTTTTTAATGATTAAAATAACAGATCATGAGACCATTTTATGCTCTGGCCTAAGAAGCCTCACTTGTGCTTTCTTAAACCTTAGAATTTAGTTTCTCCTAAATATGTCTCTGTTTGTTCTGGTTTGACTGCTAAAAAGTAAACCATTACAAGCCAGTGGGGAGACTCAGATTTGATATATGAAGTGGGAGAAGGCATGTGTGGGTGAAGTTGTACTTAACAGTTTGGATTGGTAGAAGTTTTTATGTGGGACCACGAAAAGTCACCAGAATACAGATCATTAGATCAACTGGCTATTAATTCATCTTTTCTTCAATCTTAATCCCTATACTTATACCCTTAACTCCATTCCATTCTATATTTCTGAAAAGTTGCCACATAGGTTATCTTTCCTTTCTCCTTAGTTTTCCAGTCAATTTAGCAGTAAGAAGCTATTGTGTGCCAGACACTATATTAAACTCTGAGGATACAGGTAGGAAAAAGAAAGGTAATCCTTGCCCTCAAAAAATTTACAATAGAATGGGGGAAGACAGCACAAAAAAGGGAATTTACTAAGGCCAAGTGGGGGTAAGAGGGAAGGAGGACTTTTTTTGTTCTGAGGCAATTGGGGTTAAATGACTTGCCGAGGCTCCCACAGCTAGCAAGTGTTAAGTGTCTGAGATCAAATTTGAATTCAGGTCCTCCTGACTTCAGGGCTGCTACTCTATCCACTGCACCATCTAGCTCCCTGAGGACATTTTTCAATCTCTCTTAATCCATTGAGTTTCTGTCCACTGACTTCCAGATTTCCACTTGATCTTCTCAAGTAATTGTTCTATATCAACCTTACATTTAAAAAATTAAAGCCAAATTCCTATAAAACCTTCCACTCTTCAACTCCTTGACATTTGGATTTAATCCCTGGCATTCCAATGAAATTCATTTCCTTAAATTCATCAGTCCATTATTGCTTAAGGTCTTTTCTTAGTGATTCTAATCCCATATCCTCTTTTCTTACTTTCTTGTATCATTTGACATTCTTGTCCTATGTACTCTCTTCTCTTTGGGTTCTTGTAATGCTATTCTGTCCAAGCTCACTATCTTTTTAACCTTTCTAACCCCTTCTCAATTTCCTTCTTCACCTCATCATTCATGACCCATCCTATATGGGGTATATCTTCTGCTACAAATCTCCATGTGAATTTCCATAATAATCTTAAACTGAACATGAAAATGAGCCAAAATTAATTTTCATTTCTTATAACTTTCCTTTTCCTTCTCCATATTTCCCATTTGCAAGGTACTCTTAATTCTTCCTCCTCTATTTCTCTTCCTCTGCACAACATTTAATCACTTGCCAAGTTTTGCTCTTTTTGCTTCCACAACATCTCACATCTGTTCCTGTCTATCTGAAGCATAACCAATCTGATTCAGTCCCTCATGATCTCTCACTGAGACTATCGTGATACTTTTCTAACTGGTTTCCCTTCATCTAGTTTCTCCCCCTCTTAGTCTATCTTTCACACAGCTACAAGTTTGATGTTGCTAAAGCACAGGTATAATCATGTTATTCCCTTACAAAGCTTCAGGGGCATATAGACAAATACAAACTCCTTAGCCTGGCAATTATCCATTACAGATTTGCACCAACTTTTATTTTTAGGCTGATTATACAATACTCTTAAGCCCTTTATGTTCTGGTTTCAATTGACCCATTTATTCTTCCCTATTATGACATTTCAGCTCTCATTCTTATGCCTTTTTATAAACTGAACCCCATGACTGAAGGGTGCTATTTTTTTGAATTTCTTTTTATTGGAACTGATAGTTCCCTTTAAGGCTTATTTCAAGTCCCAGTCACTTCCTATAGTATATACCCTTCCTGATTTTCCTAGCTGTCAGTGGGCCCATCTAAATTATTTTGTATTTTTGTGTATGTTTGTGACTCTCTCTCTCTCTCTCTCTCTCTCTCTCTCTCTCTCTCTCTCTCTCTCTCTCTCTCTCTCTCTCTCTCTCTCTCTCTCTCTCTCTTTCTCTCTCTCTCTCTTTCTATATATATATGTACCTAATATTAGCAATATATAAGATTTCTGTGTGTATGTATATATACAGTAACATATATTAAATATATCTATCTATGTAATGTAGATGTATAGATAGTTTTTATTTATGTATATGTGTTCTATCCTTCTAATAGATCATAAGCTCCTTGAGGGCAAGGGTTTTCTAGTTTTGTCTTTGTGGCTCCAACTTCTGGAACAGTGTCTGGCACACAGTAGATAGATAATAAATGCATATTGAATTGAATAATATTACCATTTTATATTTGTGTAGCTCTTTACAATTTACAAAATTCTTTGACTCCCAACAATTCTGTGTGGTGGGTGAGACAGATAATCTCTATTTGGGAATTAAATTGAACTTGCAATTTCATTGATTTAGAAAATTCTTGATGAGGAAGATGTGCACCAGTACAGATTGGTACCTGATCTATTGTAACAATGTCTTAAAAAATTGTTTGGTGCATTGAAAGGTTAAGTGATTTGTCCCGAATCATATAACATGTGTCAAAGTTGAGATTTTAACTCAGGTCTTCCTGATTCAAAGGCCAGTTTTCTTTCCATTAGGCAACAGTCCTCTTATCTTGATTTTACACTCATGGAAATTTGTTCAGAAAGAATGTGTGTTTTACCAGAGGTCACAAAGGGGCAGAAATAGGATTCAAACTTCAATTCCAAGCTACTTTCCTAATAAATATAATATAGTATAATATAGCTATGGTAAACTGGAGATGTTTGGATAAAATATGGAAAAGACATTCTGTTTTCAGTTTTTTTTTTTTAAATTTCAACAAACAAAATGTTCATCTAAATTTCCTGAACTCTCAGCAACAATTAGGGCTTCCAATTTGATATCAACTTCTGATAATATGTTAATTAAATTCTTATTTTAAAGTAATCATGGTTGTTTTGATGTTTAGCCAATTTGTTTTTATTGAGTTCCAAGTAGTCCATTTAATTGTCAAAGGCATTCATTACCTAATTAAAATAAGATAAATTATCTCTTAAGATATGTCAGTAATTTTAGCATCATTAAGATTAAAAAGCTGCTGATACTTCGAATTTTGTGACTATCTTATCAAATGTTTAGATAACTTGGCCAAATTAATAAAGTATTAAATAGAATAACTATAATTCACATTACTAAATATGATTCTGAAAAGCTTTGTGTAAACCAAATTTATTTTACATTGGATTGTAATACATAGTAGGTGAAATATTTTTAAATCCCTTTATGATAATATATTCGTTGTTACTGTTTAGCTGTATCTGATTCTTCATGACTCTATATGGAGTTTTATTGTCAATTTTACGTAAATGCACATGTACACATATACATACTACACACATATATTCATATGTATATATGTATACATATCTACACATATGTAAAACCACGTAATATTCCCTTGACTGATCTGTTTTATAAATTCATAATTTAGTATATAGAATTTCTAAAAGTAGAACACAGGCATGTTACTGAAGTAGCTTATCAGTGAACAATAAGTAAAAAAGTAAAAATTGGAAATATAAATATATATACCTTAAAGCTAAAAAAAATCTGTTCTTAAGGAACAAGAATTTCTTATCTTTACTTTTGTGTTAAAACTGTGACTGGAATTAACTATATTGATGTAATAAGATTTATTTGAGAAAAGAAACATTAACATTAATATTATTTTCTCTGAAGTGCTGCCTATTAGGATAAAAATAATCGTAGTATAAACCAGGCCACATAAGTTAGAAAATGAGAAAATAAAAGAAGCTGAGTAGGAAAAGCCTAAGTCAAAATGGATGATAAAGGGAAAAAAATCTTATTCTGGAAGGAAAAATAGAAGATAGTATATGTTCAGTGAAAGTAGATGTAGGAGGCAATTAGAAGAATAGAATACAATACTTAGAAAACAGAGCCTAGAGAGGTTAGCCAACTTCTAGAAGGGAAAACACACACAAACAAATGGTAGCTGTCCTTTAGAAGTTTGGAAAATCCACGCATCAGGGAAGAATGTGAAGATAATTGAAAGAAAAGAGCAAAATGGATTAATATACTAGTTTTCCAAAGACATATTAAACCTGCCTAAATTTCTACTCTGACTTCTCCAGGGAAATCAAACTGGAGGTACTGGACCTCTTGGGGAATAATATCCCTATAACGTAACATAATTTAAAGTTGACACTGCAAGTTGAAGTTTATTTTTTTAATAATAATTATGCTCAGAGAAGGACACAGAAATTGCATTTTGGAGTGACAGAAAGGGAGTTATTTTAGAAAGAATTTTCAACAACTATGGAGTATTTGACAGGAGTTGCTAAAGTAAAACTGAAAATGATTTCTACTCCAAGCTGCATAAATTATTTGAATCAGAACAAGTACTTTATTGAGCACCAACTGTATATTTGATGCAAGGGGGGATTCTTTTTCTGTCCAAACTATAATCTTCTTCCTTCATTTCTTCCGCTATCATAACTAAGAAAAAAATCTTACGATAGGGCTTTTTAATGTGTCATGAATCCCTTGGCCGGACCCCTACTCAGACTAATGTTTTTAAATGCATAAAATGAAAAACATAAAATTACAAAAGACATTTATATCAAACTATTCAAATAAATAAGTTATTGGACTTTAGATTAAGAACCCATGCTAATTATTATCCATTAGATTATGAGCTTCTAAAGGACAGGGTTCATCTTTTTTTTTTTTTAGCACATGCCTGGCATATCAGACCCTTAAAAAATATTGATTGGTTAAAATCAAGTTTAACTAGTATGTCCTCTTTTATTATTCAGGAAGTTGAATTCCAGAGTGATTGACTTTTGTGAGGTCACATAGATAGTTAATGAGTCTGGAACACAGGTCTCCTGATGTATCATTCCTTTTTCCTAAGATTTTTACCGCACTGCCTCAAAGGCCAGATAATGTTTTTGTTTGTCTCCCTTGTCTTTGGGCAAAGCAGTTTTTGAAAGTTATCTATTCAGAGCATTCAAAGGATTTTAGAATTAGGATTGGAAAGAAAGAGATCAGAGTCCAATCTCCTAATTTTATAGAACCTGAGAAATAGAATAATTTGATCAGTTTCACAAAGTTCTTTTGTTGTTGTTTAGTCATTTCCATTCTTTATGACCCCATCTCATTTTGCAGCTAAGGAACTGAGGCAAAAGGGGTTAAGTGACTTGCCCAGGATTATATCAGATTTGAACCTCAGGCCTTCTCAGTTCCACATCCAACTTTTTATCTATTGGGGGAACTACTTACCTATTCCATTGAAAGACCTTTGTTTTCATAAGCATCAGAAAGATTATTGCTTTGTCCAAATTTTAAGGCTTTTCTCTTTAAAGTCTTGAAATCATCTCACTAGGCAGATCAACATAGAAAAAAAAAAACTGATTTGTTTGTTTTTGTATAAATAAAGAACACAGGAATCAATGTGGTAAGTTAATATCAGAAGGTGGAAGGAGTGTTAACTGCCAATTCTTTGTTGTGTTAATTTCCTAGTTTTAGAACAATTCATATTCTTTATTACATTGACAGATTTTAGTTGGTATAAAAGGTTATATTTTATTCTTGGTTTTTCCTTGCTATTTTAAGTAATTTATAGAGTGGTGTTTTGCTGCTATTGTTTATTTAATTATATGGTAAACTCAGGCATATCTCTTTTTATCAACTTTAGAGCACTCTGAACATATTTATGGATTTCCTGGGCTCTGAAATATTATTTTTTTCCTGTAGTAACAAAACAGCTAAATTAAAGTAGAGCTATTTATGCATTTAAAAATTCCACATCATGTTGTCCTGGTTGGCTGAAGCTACACAGCTGTGGCATTTAAAAATTAAAACAAAATAATCCCCACAATGAAAAACCCCCAACATCCAGCAAATGAAAATTGGGGTATTGATATTAATAGGTATCATGAATAGATGGAAGAGGAGTGTGGAAAGAATAATAAGAGCAGCATTGATTTGCAAATTAATTCCATAAATAACAGGATTTACTTCTTGCTTTGAAAATGTGCTTTGGTATCCCAGCTTCTTTTTAAACTTCTAACTCTGCTTGGTCCTCTTCATCTTGCCTTGAATTTGTATTAGACTGCTGTGATTCCTTGGTGATGGCCTGTCTTTTCTGTCAGTGTTCCGGAGTTCATGGCTGTCCTTCTCAAGGCCTAGTTCCTTTTGCCTGCGTGAAGCCTGTAACACCTGCTGTGACTGCTGTTCCTGCCTCACTGTGGGCCTAGCGGAACACCCCCTCCCACTGGGGACCTTGGCCACCACTTGGATTGTGATTTTGCCCTTTCTGATTCTTACTGTGAGCAGCTAAGTGCCTGGAGATTTGCTGTGAGTTTTCTGAAGCTTGGGATTATAGTTAGCCTAAACACTGACCAAGGTCAGCATCTCTTCATGCCCCTATTGACTGCTACAATGCCCCATGAACGCTTCTGATGGCAGGGAAGTGACCCAGCTTGCCCAGTGAGTTTCTTTACTATAGGTTAATGTCAATGACTAAAAGCAATGGACAGCAGCTCCAGCATTTTCCCCTACTTCATCTTTTCCCAGGTTTACTCCCACAGAGGTGGTATAATTTAAAATATATTAAAATTATTTATTATTAAAATATATCTTTATGTATCTTATATCTTTAAGTATCAATTTTTATGTATTTTATTAAGTAGTTCCCAATTACGTGAAAAATTTTAAATAATCATGTTTTTAAAAGCTTGAGTTCCAAATTCTCTCCTTCCCACCCATCCTTCCCCATTCTTGAGAAGGCAAGCAATTTTAGATCAATTATACATGTGAAGTCATACAAACATTTCAGTATTAGCTGTGTTGAAAAAGAAAACACAAACAAACAAACAAACAAAAAAGAGTTGCATTTTGAGTTTGCCAGTTCTGTCTCTGGAGGCAGATAGTATTTTTCATCATGGGTCTTTTGAAATTGTCTTAGATCATTATATTATTGAGAAAAGCTTTCATGGTTGATTCCCCCTTAAAATATTGTTGTTACTATGTACAATGCTCTCCCAATTCTGCACTCTTCACTTTGCATCATTGTATTGCTGAGAAAAGTGAAATCTTTCATGGTTGATTCCCCCTTAAAATATTGTTGTTACTATGTAGAATGTTCTCCCAATTCTGCTCTCTTCACTTTGCACAAATTCATACAAGTCTTTCTAGTTTTTTTTTAAACCATCCTGATCATAATTTCTTATATCAAACTAGTATTCCATCACAATCAAAACAATTTCCACAATTTCCAATTCTTGACTGCCAAAAAATGGGCAGCTATATATGTAGTGGTATTGTCACAGGGTATGCACAGTTTTATAGCCCTTTAAGTATAGTTCCATATTGTTCTCCAAAATGGTTGCATCATTCACAACTCCACCAGTAATGCTTTAGGGTACCAATTTTTCCAAAATTTGTCATTTGTTCTTCAATCTCATGTTAGTCAATTTGATATGTATGAGGTGACATCTCAGAGTTTTTTTGAAATCTGTATTCCTCTAATTATTACAGACTCAGAGCATTTTTTATTACTATTGATAGTAATGATTATCTTCTGAAAACTGCCACTTCATATCCTTTGATCATTTATCAATTGGGGAATAGCTCTTATTTTTATAACTTTGATTCGGTCCTCTACATATTTGGAAAATGAGGCCTTTATTTAGGCCCTTATATAAAAATCTCTCTCCTCTTCCCAGTTTTCTATTTTCTTCCTCATTTTGGTTGCATTAGTTTTATTATGCAACTATTGCATTAGTTATATAAAAGCTCTTAAATTTCATCTTGGTGGCACAGTGGATAAAGTGCTGGACCTGGACTCAGGAAGACTTATCTTCCTGAGTTCATATCTATTCTCAGATACTTACAAGCTGTGTGATGTTGAGCAAGTTACTGTTTGCCTCAGTTTCCCCATCTGTAAAGTGAGCTGAAGAAGAAGATGGCAAACCACTCCAAGTACCTTTTCTAAGAAAACCCTAAACAGGATCATGAAGATCTGGACATGACTGAAAAAAAATTCAGCAACAGCAACAATCAAAATTTGCCATTTTACATCTTTTGCTGTTTCTATCTCTTGTTTGATCATAAATGCTTTCCTTATCCATAGATCCTGCAAGTATATTTTTCCATATTCCCCTAATTTACTTATGATATCATACTTTATATCTAAATTATTTATCCATTTTGACCTTATTTTTGGTAAATAGTGTTAAAGGTTTATGCATAGTTTCTGCCCAACTGCTTTGCAGATTTCCCAGCAATTTTTGTCAAATAGTGAGCATCTTTGGATTTATCAATTACTAGATTATCATGGTCATCTGCTGCTGTGTATTGTTAGCTAATCTATTCCACTGATTCATTGTTCTATTTCTTATCCAGTACCTGATTGTTTTGATGACTATTGCTTTGTAATATAGTTTGAAATTTTGAAATGGTAGGCTGCTTTTCTTAACTTGTTTTTTCATTATTTTCCTTGATATTTTTCTTTTAGATGACTTTTGTTACCATTTTTTCTAGCTTTATAAAATAATTCTTTGGTAGTTTAATTGGTTTGGCTGTAAATAAGTAAATTAATTTAGGTAGAATTTTCATTTTTATTATATTGGATTACCCTACACATGAGCAATTAATATTTTTCTAACTGTTTAGATCTGTCTTTATTTGTGTAAAAAGTATTTTGTAATTGTATACCTACCTATAATACCTGGAGGGATTAATCTTGTCAAGGAGATTCTCAAATATTTTATATTATCTGCAGTTATTTTAAATGGAATTTCTCTATTTCTTGCTTTTGGCGTTGGTAGCATATAAAAAAGCTAATCATTTATGTGGGTTTATTTTGTATCCTGCAACTTTGCTGAAGTTGTAGTTTCTTAGCTTATCCTTTTTAATTAGTTTTATCTTGCTTTTGCATTGTCTGAGATCATGATTACTAGCTTTTTTTACTTTAGCTAATGCATAATAGATTTTGCTCTAGTTTCTTCTTATTATAACTCCATAAATTTCCCTATGTTTCAAGTATCTTTCTTGTAGATAACATATTGCTGGATTCTGGTTTCTAATACATTTCTATTATACATATGAGTACATCATATTCACACTCACAGTTATAATTACTAATATGCATTTCTCTCCATCATATTTCCTCCTGTTTATTTTTTCTCTCTTCTTATCCTGTCCCTCCTCTAAAGTCTATTTTGCTTCTGATCATTATCTTCTTTAATCTACCCTCCCTTATATCATCTTCCTACACTTTCTCTTGTCTCCTTCCCTCCCTACTTGCTTCTTGGATAAGAAAGATTTCTAGTAGTGTATGAGTGTTTTGGTTTAGATATGAAATGAGGTTTCTCTTCCATGTAAAAAAGTTTTCTGTATTGCATCTCTTTTACATGAGATAATAATTATGCTTATTTTCCCTCTCCCTTCTCCTTTCTCCCTCAGCTTCCCTCTTTCTCATATACTCATTTTTCTTTTTATACCATCCCAACATAATTTATTCATTCTTATACTTGATTTCTATTTAAAATCCTTCTGTCATTAACAATGGTAAAATTCTTAGACATTATACATGCTTCATCTTCCCATATAGAAAAGCAAACAGTTTAACCTTTTTGAGTTCCTTGGGATTTCTCTTTCATGTTTACCTTTTTATGCTTCTTAGGTTTTGTATTTGAAACTCATATTCTATTCAGTTCTGTTCTTTTTATCAGGAGTGCCTGAAAGTCCTTTATCTCATTAAATATCCATTTTTTTTTCCCCTTGAAGAATGATATTCAGTTTTCCAGGCTTAGATTCTCCCTGTTTGGAATCCTAGCTCTTTTGCCTTCTGGAATACTATCTTCCAAGTCTTTTGTTCATATAAGATGGAAACAGTTAAATATTGTGAAATATTGACAATGGCTCCTTAGTATTTGAATGGTTTCTTTGAAGTCTTTTCTCCTTGCTCTGGGGGCTCTGGAATTTGTCTGTAATATTCCTGGGAGTTTTCATCTTGGGATCTCTTTCAGGGAGTGATTGGTGAATTCTGTTTCTTCTTCTGGCTTTACAATTTTGGAACAGTTTCTTTGCTCGTGACTTTCAGGTAATTCACTAGTGCTTAAATTATCTCTCTTTAATTTGCTTTCCAGGTCAGTTGTTTTTCCAATGAGAAATTTCACATCTTATTGCTATTCCCTTTGACTTTACATTATTTCTTTATATCTCAGTGAATCATTAGCTTCCACTTGCCCAATTCTAATTTTTAAGGATTTTTCATCTTCAATATCTCATTTCCCACTTTATCAATTCTGATTTTTAAGGAGTTATTTTCATTTTTGTATTTCTTTTTTCCTTTCAGCCAATTCTGTTTCTTAATTGTTTTTTTTAAAGATTCTGTGCATGTGTCTCTTTTACCAATTTGTTGTCTTTTCATAATTTTCTTCCTTTACTTTCATTTATTTACCCATTTTTCCCTTTACTACTTCTTAAGCATGTGTTTAATTCACATTGGACATTGGAATTAATACTGCTCCTCAGAGTCCCCATTCTCTTGGGACTGGAGACAATATTGTTCCTCAAAGTTCCTAGTCTCTTGGGGGCAGAAATTTCACTCTTCCTCAGAGCTTCTTCTCCCTCTTAACCAAAATACTTCTCCCTGCCCTTGACCCAGAAGTAGGTATAGGTAACTGCTGTCAAATAGTATCTTGTCTTTTTTTCCAGGACTAATACAAAGATACCCTCCAATATATTTCTGACCAGGTGCCAGGTCCTTCTACCATTTTTGGCTGTAGAGCTTTCAAAACTGCTGTTTCTTTTACCACTACCTAATAGTTTAAAGTGTTTTATCCATGTGATCTCCAAGTCAGCCTTCTTCCTTATGCCACAGATCTCTTTTTTCTATCTACTATATTGCCTTGGATTGAAAGAAGGTCTTACTCTTTCTTTGTTGTCTTTCCTACTCCAGAATTTTATTTGAAGCATTTTTTTTAATAAAAGGTATTTGGAAGGAACTATTGGGAGAATTCAACTAAATACTCTCTACTCTGCCATCTTTACTCCACCTCTGCCTATCAGTAAAATTTAAAAGAAAAGGATAGAGAAAGGTAAAATCAACATGCAAATCTTACATTGTATGTATGACTTTAATGACTATCCAAAACCTCAGAAGCATCAAACTTCAATTTTGTTAAACCTAAAGATTTTAGTTTCAAATTATTTTTTTTAAACCAGAACATGTGGTTTACCAGCATGTAAATATTATCACTGTTTTCTACAATGTGTTGAAAATATACTAGGAAAATACTTTTTTAATCCCCAAAATATATATAGTAGTTCATTAATAGCTAAAATCTTTCATATTGAGCCTATGTTTTTAATAAGTCAACCTAATATGAGTAATATTCTATATTTTATACTAAAATAGAATTTTACTTTTATTTTGTATATTTTAGTTCCTTATGAAAATGAATAGATAGTCTTTGAAACACTTAAGTAGAAGATAAGTAGTCCCACTCCAGATAAATAACTAAATCTCTTAGTTCAGATGGTTAATTTATTAAGAATTTCTAAGGATGAATATACTGTAGCTTAGCATGGTAACCAATTCTGCTATGGCTCAGTCAAGAAGTTTTTCCTCCTTTCAAACCATCATTTCTACTATTTTTATGTAAAACCATTTGTTTTTTGTTGAGTGTTCTTTTTGTAGATGTTGCCTTTCTAGTCTCCCCCTTTTAAAGAGGTGAACAATGAAAGGATCTGTTTGGAAGCTTCTTTAGATAGAAATCTTATGACACTAATATTTATGTAATATTTCTCAAAATTGGACATTTATTAGTGATTTTCTCTCCCTCAATATTTGAAAAAAAAATCCATGACAGTCCTCTGCTGTTCTCTTATCAAGACAAGATTTCCCAAGTCAGTACATTTTCTCTTGGCTGTCTCCCATGCTAAGAATTCATTCCATCCCACCCATCAGCCATCACCCCCATCTCTACATCTTGATTCCTCTGGCATCCTACAAATATTAGTCAAAATCTCACTTCTGTAAGAAACCTTTGCCATTTCTCTTTAATGTTAGTGCTTTCTCTCTGAGATTTTTTTCCAGTTTATCCTGCATATATCTTGTTTCTACTTATTTATTTTCATGTCTTCTCTACTTTATGGTATGGACTCTTCTTGCATTTCTTTAAAGCTTCAGCATTTAGTCAAGGCTTGATAGATAGTAAGTATTTAATAAACACTGGTTGACTTGAAAAATTTTCAGATGACTAGTTCTTAGTATTAAGTGTAAAGCCTCTCTTAATGATGATAAATGTCACATAAAATCCAGAAATATTGCAAAAAAAATCCAGTTTATTTTTAGTTGTTTGTTTTAGCCAGTGATAGATTTTAGTGATAGATTTTAGGTTTTATCATCTTTTTCTGTCCAAGTTTTCCTTCTCCTTCATTCCACTGATTTGGACTAGATGAGCTTTAAGGATCGTTCCATCTCTAAAATTCTATGATCCTCATAGTAGAAGTCATAATAAGTAGTACAATCACCCAGATAAGGCAGTAGGGCAAGGGACCTAAATAATCTTCATAATGGTGAACAATCAAGACATATATAACATACTCTTTACTTTAATAGGGAGTTTACTTCTAATAATTTTTTCAGAAAATGAGAACAGCAATAATTACCACCTGAGTCCTGCCTCAAAGGAATGTTGTATTGTTTAATAAGACATTTCTAGACTATCCTTTAGTTTCTGAGGGAACAGATACCAGTATAGAAAGTGAACACTTGCCTTCCTTGCTGATTATTTCCTTAATAAAGTCTTGCTGCCACTTAAAAAAAAAAAAAAAAAAAAAGACCTTGTTGACCTATCTCATTTTCTTTCCTCTTGTAGGAAAATGTTGCTCGTTTTTGGCTGTATTATAACTAAAATGATATGTGGCCATTTGGGACAGGGTTCTCTGTAATACGTGCACACCAGGCCAGTTTATTCAGGCTGTAGGTCAGTCTAGGGCTTTAGGCCAGAAACACTTCAAGGTCTCTGGCTTGGATACACTGAACCACTTGAAACTGAGCTACTGTGCTGTATTAGTAAATATTTCCCCACCCCCACACGCTTGAGGAGCATAATTCCCTAGAGATGTCTGGGCGTCTTTCCCCACAGCTGGATTCACAGAAGCTAGATAAATGACTTAGCAATGTCTGCTGGAATCCAGGATAACTGAATCCTCTTTTAGTCTACTTTCTAATTTTTTATGAAGAAATTGCTAACTTTCATATTAGTGTAGCTTTTTAGTAAAAGAATATATAGAAAGAATAATGATTGGACCTGATTGGTTTGCATCATAAAGGGAGCTGTGCTGTCATTGTTCACAAAGCAATCTTAGTAGCCAAAGAATTTAGAAAGATTGTTAGAGATAGATAATTTTGACTACAAAGCCTGGTATAAACCTAGTGTAACTTTCTAAGTTACGAATCATAAATAGCTAAAACATGAATTTTGGGTGGTATAGAATTGGATTATTTATGTTTTGTCATTTGTGTTTATAGTTGAAACCTTAAATAATAACAAATGTTTGGTTACTGTTATTAATCCATTACAATTATATGTATACATGTATATTTCCTTAGTTGCATATATAATACATACATATTTATAAAACTTATGTTAATTATATATAACTATTATATGACATATTACATTAACAATATTCAATATTATATGTCATGCAGGTTTATTAGTTATATTTAATTTCCTTTGTTATATAGGTTATGATGTATATCTAAATTAGGGATCTCAGGCATTTGGAAGAGGCTTTTTAGTTATTCTTGATCAAAAGAAATTTTGTTGAGGTTAGCAGATAGATAAGGAGTTCATACTCTAATCTTTATTAACCAAAGTATTTGTTCATAGCTATTCTCAGAATTCACTGCCAGTTTCACAGATAATCAGGGCATCCTGTGAAATAAATTTTTACAAAAAGGAAACCAAAGAAAGATAAGAGTTACACAGAATGGATGTTTCTTAACTTTCATTCTTCATTCACTTGTTTTATAATCACAGATTTTCAATAATATTTTGATTGAGGTGGTCACTTTTGGAATTTGGGGACATTTAATGTCAGGATTCTTACAAGGTGCTAAGTCAGTTATCTAATCTAGCATGGTACTTAACAGTTCTCTCACTAATATATTTAGTACTGATTAGAGTTCTACAAGATTCACACCTTTAAGAGAGCATATAAAAGCTAGGAGCCTCAACCAGAATGTGCTCTAGGAGATTCACAAGCCAGAGATGGCATTTGGGCAGAACGAAGGAAGACAGAGATGTGGTGGCAGGTTGTCCTGTGGAGAACACTGAAACCAAGGTGCAGAAGGCCTCCAGAAAACTAGCCAAGCCCCAAGTGAAGGAGATAAGATTTTGGAAGAGACAATAGAGGATTTGGACTTTGGCTGCATTTGGGGTGATTATACAGAACTGAAATGAAGGCTGCCTTCAGAAGCCCCCCAAGAAATCTGTTCTCAGAGAACATTATATTTTAGAGAAGAATATTACAATTTAAAATAGTTATTTTTTAAATAAAGAAACCAGTTATTAAGGGTTTTTTGGTTGGTTTTTGTTTTTTGTTAAGTATTAAGAAAGCCTAGCTTTCTTCAGTTAAAGTCACAGGTATTGCCACCAGTCATTTGGGGTTCTTTTTAAGAGGTTTAAGAGGTTTATTTTTAAAGTTTTAGTAATAACTCAACATTCTTAATCCAAAGATTTTTTTTTAGTTGACTGAAAGATTGTGTTCACTTCAATCATTACATTTTTCTTTTCCAATAAGTGTCTAAAGATTTTTTATACTTTTTGCTATTTTACTGTTCACATATTTCTTTGTTTTTACCATAATAGGTTTTAGTCTTGCTCTCTAATGTTTTTTTAGTACAGTGAATTATGAACTGTTCATGTGAACTCAAAACTATCCTTTCTTGAAATCAGTCTGTTCATTAGGAGCCAAACATTTGGGAAGTAGATTGTCCATATCACTTCATAAAGCCATAGAATGTTAAATCTTCACTAATAGGAAAATTAAATATTTCTTGCTAACAGAGAATCTCATGATTACATGTTATGGGAAAAATCTTTCTTCTTTGAGGAACCAATATTTAAAAATGATTATATTTCTGTGCTTATATTTTTTACTTTTATCTGTTTTTCTTCCCTAGTATTTTCCTAAAATACTTAACCAGGAAAAAAAAAGTTCTTATTAAAAGTAATTTTGGATTTTTCCCCTTGATTTACATTAAAAACATGATTCTACTAATTCTCATAGTATGACTGGCATTGTTTTGTTTACCTTAGAGCAAAAAACAAGCTACAAAACAATTACTTCCTCAAATTTACTTTTATTCTTTTCTTTGCCTGAGGTCATAAATGAACTTACATTGTAGAATAGTCCCAAATCACAGAAAAGCAATGGAAGGAAGGCATTATTTGTGAGGAAAAAGACAGAAAAAAACCCTCATGATTAAATTGCTTTAGTTAGAATCTAGTGTATGCTGTGTGCTACTGAAACCTTTAAGCTTATAAAGTATAGAAAACGAAACTATTTCTAGTAAAATTTTGGTCTACTTTTTTTTTTTAATCCTTTATCACTTCAATCTTTAAAAATCTGTTCCTTCTGGTTTCTGATTTCTTTCCGGTATCTATTCATAGAACTCTGTTTCCAGAAAAGGGGCCTGCATTACTTTTTCCAGTAACAGAGTGATTGTTCAAAGAAAGTTTTTTGACACTTTACCAAGAACTTAATCTTCTGAAATCCTCCATTGGACCTAGAATTCCCAACTGGTTGGTTCAAATTCTGGACCCCATGGTGTACCAAATATGCTGTTGGTCTTTCTTTATTGTCATTTGTCATTTCCAGATTAGCATATCCTTTTGATTAAGAGAGTCTCTGATTTTTCAAATAGATTAATATCTAAATTTTATCAGGCTTTTACAATAAAAGATGTTACTTCTCAGTCTTAACTCATTTGTCTAAGCATTTACTAATTTGCTAAGAGTTAATAGTTGCTTTCTACTATTCTCTTCCTGAAAGAATAATCTTTGGAAGGGAAAGGGACCAGGTCTGAAGTTTTAGACAGTGAGCAAAGGCTAAAAAAGATAGGTGGGCAACAAGTCAAACAGCAGGAATTTTTTATATTTATATCCAGTCTCTCTCCCCGGACACCATTTATAATGCATCGTCCAACTTCTAGAAACAGTTTTAACCTTACTATTGCAAATGGAAAGAATGACGAAAATAGGCCCTACTCCTAGAATGAAAAAAAAAAAAAAGTTCTCATTTTCAAAACAACAAATAATTATTTCCACTACGTTGAAGTTAGACTCTCTTTCCTGTTTAAAATAAACACTTGCTTGTTTCTTTTTTGAATTATAATTAGAATGTCTCTAAAAGTTGTAGTGGGTCATTCTGACTTCTCAGTTTTAAGGATATCTTCTCTGCTTTCCTGTAAGAATACTGGACTAGAAAGCAAAACTAGATTCTAATTCTGACCCTGCCAAAAACTAGCCTTATGACCTTCTCTCCAGGATTTTGTTTCCACAGGTAGAAAAACTAGGAGGTTGGGCTAAATGATCTTTAAAGTGCCTTACATTTTTGAATCTTGTAGAAATACAAATAAAATATTAACAGAAAAAAATGTCTTGGCTATCTAGAACAGTTTCAAATAAGATTCAGTGAGAGCAAACTTTTGTCCTCTAAGTACTAGCCTACCTAAGTTCAGAAACTTATCCTTAGTTTGACTACAGTATATATATATATATATATATATATATATATATATATATATATATATATATATATATATTTTAATCATAGTCAATTTTGGAACCATCTATGTAGTCAAAGATGAGTTACAACATGCATTGGTGGCAGGGGGATGTCCATATTATTGAAATGACAGGTTCTCAGAGTAAGTTTAGCATGAAATATAGTATATATATATATCTATATATATTTATATAGATATATATATATAGTATAAATATAGTATGAGATACCAAGAAACATAGTTGTAATATAAATATATATATATATATATATACATATATATATATATATATATATATATATATATATATATATATATATATATATATATATATATAGTATAAATATAGTATGAGATACCAAGAAACATAGTTGTAATATAAATATAATATGAGATACCAAGAGCACTTTAATTAGGAAAGTAGAACTGAAAATTACAAGTATGGAATGAATAGAAGAAATTTTAAGGAGAAAAAATTGGCATGATATGTCTCCTTGATGCACTAGTATATCTGAGACAAGATGGAAAGGCATCAAACATAGTTTCAACCATAATTTCAGAGAATGTTAACAAAAAATAAAGAAGTCAGCTGGTTTGGGAAGGAAAATGATGAATTTTTTTTTCAATGGGGAAGTGACAGAGAAACTGAATGAATACACACACACACACACACACACACACACAAACACACACCATCCAGTAAGCAATCTGAAATACACATCAGGAGTTTAAGATTGGTATTGTAGACTGATTAGGGAATCAACTAAACAGAAATGAGCAAATCATAGATATAATCTTCCCTGCATGTTCTATACTTAAGGATCCTACCATCTTTTCTCCAGGATCTCCCTTCTCTAATTCACGGAGTTGTTTTTTGTTTGTTTTTATCTTTGTAAATTTACATACTGTTCACTTAATAGATTTTAAAAAAATTAATAATCACCAGGAAAATATTTCCATATATAAAATAGAATACAAAAATATTATAAATAACATTTTGAATGTCTATTATGTATAGCTTTTTTTTGTTTTCTTTTCTGAACTTAACAACCTCCAAATAAAATATAATAAATATAGTATAACAAAAGAAGGGGGCTATACATGAAATTTGGGATCTCTATTATAAAATGTAACTTTCAAATCTATCCTACTTATCTGTGATTCTTTCTGGATTTCCTTTTCTTATGTGTACCTTCTAAATGCAGGGCTTCTTAAAATTTTTCTATTTATGACTCCTTTTTGCCCAAGAAATGTTTATGTGATCCTGATATACTTGGGTTCTCTTCTATTATTTTAAGCTGCATTGGTTTTGTTTGTGAAAAACTTTTTTTACTTAATATAATCAAAATTATACATTTTATCTTCTGTGATCCTCCCTATCCATTCCTTATTTGATTGTGGACTTTATCTGTAGATTTGAAAAGTAGTTTCATCTTTGAAAGTTTATTTCTGATGTAAAGTTTTATGTCTGAGTCATCAATCTATTTGACCAAGTATATAGTATTGGTTCAAATTCAAATTTCTGCCAGATTGCTTTTCAGTTTTCCCAGCAGTTATTGAATTCTTACCCCAATAACTGAAATCTTCAGCTTTATCAAACACTGTATTACAGTATTCATATGTATCTGGATACTCTGCACCCATGTATCAACCACTTTCTTAACTACTACCAAATCATTTTGATGAATGCTGCTTTGTAGTATAGTTTGAAATCTAGTACTGCTAGCCCACTTTCCTTGTCACCTTTTTTTTCACATTATTTCCTCTAAAATTCTTGATCTTCATTCTTTCAGATGAATTTTTCCCTTAGCTCTATGGAATATGTTTTGAGAATTTGATTGGAACAGCAATGAGTAAGCAAATTAATATAGTTAGTATTGCCATTTTTATTATATCTATTTAACCTATTTTAGTTATTTTAGCCTGTAGTTTTCTGTAAAAATGTTTTATAAAGATTATTTTATATAGTGCCCGTGTGTATGTCTCAGCAGGTAGGTTTCAAATATTTTATACACAAGCAGGTAGATCTCAAATATTTTACACATGCTGTAATTATTTTAAATGGAATTTCCTGACTCTTTGTACTGAGTCTCATTGGTAACATATAGAAATTCAGATAATTTAAGTGGATTTATTTCATTTCCTGTCACATTGCTTATGTTTTAAATTATTTAAATTAATTTTAGTTGATTTTCTGGGCTTTTTATATTTATATTACATATAAATATGTGTTATATATTATATTTTTCATATCATCTGCTGAAAGTAACAGTTTTGTTTCTTTGCCCATGCTTATTCACTTATTTTCTTTTTTCTTGTTTATAACCAGCATGTCAAGCATTTTTATTAAATTGTAGTGATAGTATTGGCATCTTCCTTTTATTCAGATCTTGTTGAACATGCCTCTGGGTTATCTTTGTTATTTCCTATTTCTCCTGGCACAGAAATTCTTTATACCAATGAATTAGCAACTCATTGTATTGTTGGGTATCATTTAAGATGTCTAAAATATTGATTATGTTTTTGGAGAATGTGATTTGACCCATAATTTTCCTCATTTCACAAGAGAATTCTCCTATACTTGATGTTTCCAAGTCATTCTTTGGATTTAATTTTTGTGCTAATTTTCTATGTAAAGGTTTTATTGTCATTAATATATAAATTCTATGAGAACAAGGTATTAAGGTATGCCATCGCTTGACATATTTCAAGGGCTACTTCACCATATATATATACACAATGTTTTAAAATTGACTTTTGCCAATGTCTAATATTCTTTATTTACATGGGAATAGATATTTACTCATCGCTCCTGAACTAAGCCACACCAGATCTTTCTAGTAGAGCCAGATTCTTATCTGAGTGCATAACATTATATAAAATTTCTTGCTTAATTCCAAGAAAGCCTGAGTATTGCCAAGTTAGAATGAGTACCCACTATTATATTAATTCTTGTATCACCAAAGTCTGTACATAAGGCATTAGCACCTACTTTTAGTGTCTGTGATATACAGCCAGCATTCTCATAGGCTTGTTGCAAAACAAAGCTAGTCTTAAAAATGGCTTGCCCTAACTGGATTGTTGCTTTTTAAAAAATGCAAATCCATATGCAGTAAATATTAAAATGGCAACCATAAACAAAAGTATTACACACTCAGCAATGTCTCTAGATATTGATGAGGGTTTTATGAAAACTGAAATGTTTCTTCATTTCCAGTTCACTTTTTGTAAACTACCTCTATAAATCTTGAAATATAAATTAATAAATAAAAAATAAATTTAAATAGAATTGGAAATGAACAATTTATCAGTATTTTGTGATTTTAATGCAAAGGTAAGCACAGAGGAAGATAATTAAAATTTTATTGGAAAGTATGATGTGGGATTTCATTGAAAGGGGAAGAATATATGCTATATACTTGGTACATAACATTACTCATTTATTAGAAGAGGCAGGTAGATAGTACAGTGGGTAGTGTCAGGCGTGGAGTTACGAAAACTAGTCTTCCTGAGTTCACATCTAATTTAAGACACTAGCTGTGAGATCTTGGGCAAGTCCCTCAACCCTGTTTTCCTCAATTCTTCATCTGTAAAATAATTGGAAAAAGAAATGGTAAATGATATTTTTGCCAAGAAAATCCCAAAATGGGATTGCAGTTAGGCACAAATGAAAACAATTGAAGAAAAAATTGTTGCATGTAGGACCTTTAAAACCATTAAAGAGTAAGATAACCTATTCATGCCATCAAAAGACTCATTTTGAAATTAAATCTAGAGCACATAGTGATGTAAAACCGAAAACAGATTCACATTTACAACTGAAAATAGGCCTGCCAATTCTATCACTGTCTCATTTTTATGCTGATAACTTTACAAAATTATTTTTAATCACAGAATGTCAGAATTGAGAAGAATTCCAGAGATCATCTAGTCACATACATGAACAGGAATATCCTATTAGCTATCTGAAATATATAATCATCCATTTTCTTTTTAAAAATTTCCAATGAAGAGAAGCTCATTTCTACTCAGTATGAATGAATGAGTGAAAAAAATTAAGCACTTAAAATTTCCACTAAGTGCTGATAATATTCTTCCCACTCATGTTTTAAAAAAAGGAAAGAGAAAGGAAAAGAAAGGAAGGAAAGAGGAATACCACTCCATTTCACTCCCTTAAATGGTCTCTTTTTCCTTATTAAAGTATAAACCCAATAAGGAAGGAGACTGCTTCAAGTTCAGGAAACTTAAACAAGTTTTAAACAAGCATTTTTTTTTAAGAAAACAAACTCTAAGTTAATTTAGAGTACTTATTTGACTCGTTCTTTCTAAGCAATGATAGCTGATTTGATTACTGCTCCCAAGTGGCAGAAAGCTTAATAAAAGGGATGTAGTGGTGAATGAGGGATATAAAGGAGGGTGAGCATGGTGAATTGCAATATGGATGTTTGGGTCAGGCTGTATACTGGGGAAGATTCCCTGGTCAGAAACTTACATCTCTGTACCAGAGAAAATGTAGCTCATATGATTTTTAGACCGTTTAAATTGTTTTAAAAATATTTTTCTGTATTTCCTCTATTGATTCCATTTTCTGATTATGAAATTTTAGGATCCATCTGATTAATGAAGATGATATTTGTTCCTTTTTATCATTTGATAGGGAAAGAGACCTTTAAATGCCACATTTATTGCTACTTTTGAAAAATCTGTTGTCATTATTCCTCTATTGACATTATTTTTTTTCCCTTTCTCTCTTTGATATACTTGACAATTGAATGAACATTATGAAGATTGTTGTGTTCACTGTATCCTGGCCTGCTTGTTCTGTGAGTTCCTGACCCTCTGCAATATCGTATTAGGACAAGCATCATGTGGCATCTGTACGTCGGAGGCCTGCTGCTGTTGCTGTGGTGATGAAGTAGGAGATGACTGTAACTGTCCTTGTGACATGGATTGTGGCATAATGGATGCCTGTTGTGAATCATCAGACTGTTTAGAAATCTGTATGGAATGCTGTGGAATTTGTTTCCCATCATAAATATTTATCCCTTATTTTATTTGTTCAAAACTGGAGTTTTTGTTGTTGCTGTTTTTTCTTTTTAAAATTCTCATAAGAGGGAAAAGCGTCACAAGAGTCTCATGAAACAACCCAGTTACTTGAACTGTTACTACCCTCTTTTTAAAGAATATTTGAAAACTCCATATCATAACCAAATGTATATGGTTTTATGTGTGAAATTGTAATTACTTTTTTTTCTGTAATAGGTTGATTTAACTAATGGGAGATTTTGAAAAAACAACAACATAAATATTCATTTTTCTCCTACTTCTTAACTAGATTTGTGATAATCATTCCTGGAAGCTTGCTTGCTCCAAACACGTTTATTTCTAAATGAGTATTTAAAAAAAGAAAGTTTATTTTTGTTATTTGCCTACTAATGCTTAAAATGAACTGTTCTTTATAGTTTAAATTAGAGAGAACAAACTCAAAGCTGTCTTAAAAACAAAATTGTGGGAACTCAAGTCTCAGAGGCTTTCCACATTGGTTACTTGAAGAATTTAGTTTCATATCAGACTTAAGAAGTTAAGATGAAAATTCTGCACTCTTAATCAGTTACAATTAAGTATACATAGCCATTTTAAATCAGTAAGAAATACAGTATTTAGAAGGAAAAAAACATGTTGGTTAAGACTTGCCAAAATGTGTATTTTGTTATAGCTGATTATAATATTTTTAGTTTCATTATGAGGTTTTATGTTGATCAAAGTAAAAAGTTATGAAGCTGATACACTATATTTAGAGTGGGGAAATGCCAGCACCATTACATTAATAAATTTGTGGTTTAATTTGAAACTGCTATCTTTTGTGGGTATTTGCAATTTTGGAATTGTTTTGATTTCTATTGGAATTTAACCAGTTTTAAAACGACAGATTACAAAAATGGCAGTTATTACAAATTCCTTAACAATGCAATGAGAATTCTTATTTCCACCAATGTGATTTGAGTAGATTTCAAGATTTCCAGTCTTGAAATTAACCAAATCATCAATTACATATACTACACATTTTTGCCTTATGTATTAGGAAAGTAGGAAAAGACAAGAAGAGTTCTAGATTATTTGAGACTTGCAACATTTGCATCTGTTTTGTTAGAATGTTTCCCTACTATGTGTCTCCTACTGTGTTTTGATTTTTCCAGATTGTAATTCTTTTTAGAGGTTAGATTGATATTTCTTGCTTTGTATCTAATTTATTGCTCTCCTCCTTCCCATTCCCTACTGTTGTCCTTTATAATTGAAAAGGACCAAAATGACTTCACAATGTCAGGTCAATGTATGGTGTATCTGACTCTGGCTGATCAAACTAATTAACTTTCCAGACATCTTTTAGCATAAACTTTTTAAAAAGTCATGCAACATTAGTCTTGGAAATGCATGACACAGATTCCAAGTTCAGAAGTGCCTTCTGTTACCATATCCCTTGTATGAAACATAAGTTATTTTATGTATTGTTGTTGCTGTTTGGTCATATCCTATTCTTTGTAACCCCATGGATTATACTGTTCATGAGGTTTTCTTGGCAAAAATACTGGAGGGGTTTGCCATTTCCTTCTCCTATGGATTAAGGCAAGTAGAAATTAAATGACTTACCTAAAATCACACAGCAATAAGTGTTCAAGGCTGAATTTGAACTTAGAAGTAGAAGTCTTTCTCGCTCAGGCCAGGCACTCTATCCAATGAGCCACTTAGCTACCTTATTTCATGTATTACAGAACTTAAAATAAGCAAAACAGCAACAACAACGTGTCTTTACTCCTACTTGTGGTGCATTTTACAAACTGAGGACTTTTGAGCTATTGAATTTAAAATAGAGTGTTAATAAATATTCCATTTCCTTTTCTTTCCTAAAGAATGCCTACAAATATAAGAGCTTTGTAGTATTTTATGCATAACCAGAATCTCAATATTTATATGTACCCAAACCTAACATTCCATATACTCACTAGATATATGAAACATTACAAATTATGAGTATCATCTGTATAGACATAGAAAGTCTCATAATGACCTGGAATTATCAGATTATTTCATTTTTTCCTGAAAATAATTTTTGATTGAGTGCTGCCTGACATTTAAGTGTATTCTGCAATTTTCTTTAGAAATATCAGCACTTTTGTAATATATGTCTCTGTAGCAGAGAATTGTTAGTTTAATAGGGGGATTTCATTTTTATATTCTCAAAATTCTCTTTTGTCTACTTTAGACAATAATTTTGTAAGCACCTTGAATAATAAAAACAAAGCAGAAATAAAAGTAGACAAATGTGAACTTGTACTCTTGAGCATCAGTTTCAGAATTTCTCTGTACAAAATATTCTGTTGAAAATTATGGAAATTGTGATTGTTCTATATTTTACAATTAAAAGTTTTTGGGGTTTTTTTTTGGGGGGGGAGTTCTCATTCCCTTTCTTTAAAAAATTGGTAATGTGGTCTTTGAATTTTATATTAACTGGATCTTGTATTATCCTAAAGAACACTATTTTGAAATTAAAGAAACAACAGCTTTATGTTGAATCATTGGTATATTTTCATGCCAAACTGTTTCATTGATCTTGGTTTTCTCTTTTAATGTTTTTTTTGTTGTTGTTGTTGTGATTTAAGACTTTTGTTTTAGTCTTGTTACATTTATTTTCCAAAAGATTGATTTTGTTGGTTGTGCCACTCAAATATAATCAATGGACATAAATATACCAGTGTGGACAAATAGCCACAGTGCATTATGGCACCAGATATTTGTTTTATTGAAAAATTGATCATAAACTTGTATAAATTGAATTTGAGTTGGCAAATTTTCTCATGATCAACTTTAAAATTTTCATCTTTAACTTATTAAAAAGCTAACTTTTACTGTATGATTAAATAGACTGATCATTCGCAAGTAGTACATCATGAGTTTTAGATTTAATGGATCTCATGAGAGTGAAAATCATCAGAAATATTCAAATTATTCTAGAGGAGTTTCCATCACATTATATAAGTAATATTTAACTTGTATCTTAGGCAAGTTGGTTTTTGACTAAGCAAATGATCAAGCTCAGTGCTTTGGGAAACCCTTGATTATATTTTAGAGAATAATAATTTTGATGTTTGTTATATTACTATGGATAAACAAACTTTATTCATCTGCAGTAAGCAGGTCCTCTAGACTAGACATTGAGAACTAGTTGAATGCCAAATTTGTAGAATATTTTTAGTGGAATATCCCTGGGAATCTATGCTTGACTTCTTGCTATTTGATATTTTTTATCAACAGCCTTCATGAAACCAGAAATGAAATGTTTATCAATTGAGCAGATAACACAAAGCTAGGAGAGAATAACTAACAGATTTGATGACAGTCATGATCAAAAAAAAAAAACAAAAAAAAAAAAAAACACAAAAAACCCCAGCAACCCATTAATAGATGAAAAACTTAAGGCTGACTCTATTAACATGTAATTTAATAAGCATAAATTGTTGATAATAATAATTTCTTAGTGGTTTGATGTCATTTCATACAGCGTCACCCATTTTTTTTAAACAGGAGGAAGCTGAGAAATGAAGTAATTAAATGACTTGCCCAGAATTACTTGGGTAGTTAAATGGCAGAGTCAGGATTTGAAACTAGGCCTTCTCATTCCAAATTTGGTGCTTTTCCCCCAATATATTCCCTTTTAAAATTTGACTTTAGATCAATTTACACATATAATATGGGAGAGGTGTGTAGTTAGCAATTCATTTGAAAAAAATCTGGAATTATTTAAGGGAAAGTTAGTGTAAATCAGCCTATATGGTGACTTTTATGTGGTCATCAAAGAAGCTAATGAAGATTTTGTTGTTTAGTTAATTTCCATCTTGTCTAACTCTTTATGATCCAATTTAGGGTTTTGTTGGCAAAAAAAAATGCTTTAGTCATTTTTCATTTCCTTCTCTAGTTAATTTTACAGATGGGGGACTGAGGCAATTATGATTAAGTGACTTGCCCAGGATCACACATCTAGTAAGTATCTGAAGCCAGATTTGAACTTAGGAAGATGAGACTTCTGACCACAGGTCCAACACTCTATCCGTGTTCTACTTAATTGTCCCTAATGAAACTTTAGCCTGTATTGAGAAGTACAGAATCCATAAATAGTGAGTGGACAATCTCACCATATTTTACTTCGTACAGAACATATTTGCATTATTTTGTTCATTTCTGGACACTACATTTTAAGAGAGACAATGATATTGTAGAAAGCTTCTAGAAGTGGGTGACTAGAATAATGAAAGATCTCAAGGTTATCTATCATCACGTGAGCATCACTTAAATGAATTAAGGTTGCTTAGACCAAAGTTAAGAGTACTAAAAGAAAAAGACACATTAGCAGTCTTGAAGCATTTGCAAGGGGGAATAAATTTGTCCTGTTTGGCCCCAAAGAGCAAGAACTAATATAAATGAATGGAAAACACAGAAGTTAATTGAGGATTGATCTAAGAAGAAAAAGTTCTCAACAAATCAAGTTAGTCAGAAGTAGAACAGGCTGCTTAGTTGGTGGTGAAGTGACCATTTCTAGGTAACTTCAGCTAAATGTGGCAGGAGTAATCTTTTAAAGACAAAATTTCTTCAGATTTTGAATTGAATTAGATAATCCCCTGAGGTCCTTTCAATTTTGAACATCTATGAATAAAGGCAACTACATCTACTATCTTTCATATTCTTTACTAAAGTTCATCATGTTTCATGTTGGTAGCAAGGTGGTCTGGTGGACAGAACATTGAAATTTGGAATCAGAGGGACAGCTAGGTGGCACGGTGGTTAGAGCACCAGCCCTGAAGTCAGGACCTGAGTTCAAATGTGACCTCAGACACGGAACATTTCCTAGCTGTGTGACCCTGGACAAGTCATTTAATCCCAATTGCCTCAGCAGAAAAAAAGAAAAAAAAAAAAACTTGGAGTCATTAAGAACAGTTCTAATGTGGGTTACTGGTCATGTGATCCTGGACACATCACTTAATGGTGATCAACCTCATTTTCATAATCTAGCAAATGAGGATAATCATAGTGCTTATTTCAGTAGCCAAGATCAAATAAAAAGTTGTGACATACTAAAAGTTCAAGAGCCATAGTTTCTGAGTAATTAGCAGTCATTTTATTACTTATGACTAGGGAATAATGAATAAAAGTCATTTAGCTATCTCTATGAAACCAAAGACCCCCCATGAAACCCACTTAATGCTTACATGCCACTGGAAGAGTGGGTGTTTCCAAGGGTAGAAATCAACTTTGTTTTGTTAACAAATAATGTGAGAATTAATATTAGAATGAGAGGTGGGCTTATAATGAGGGTTAGATGTGAAGTGTCACTCAGTCTTGGTTAAAGAGATGTATCTATGCCCATATCACCCTGACTTGGTTAATCTAGACAAAAGAGGGAATCCACTTCACTTCAGAACTGTATGACACAATGAGCCAGAATTCAACAGTTTATCTAGACTAGAATTTCTTTTTATCAGGTCTGAGTTTTCCTAGTTGGATGTGTGTGTGTGTGTGTGTGTGTGTATTTGCTGAGGCAATTGGGATTAAGTGACTTGCCCAGGGTCACACAGCTAGGAAGTGTTAAGTGTCTGAGGTCACATTTGAACTCAGGTCCTCCTGATTTCAGGGCTGGTGCTCTATCCACTGCACCAACTAGCTGCCCTAGTTGGGGATATTTTTTTAACTATTTCATCTTATCATCAAATCTACATCCTGCCACTGGAGATAACTCCAGAGGAGAAAGTGAGCCTAACTTTAGTGTATGTGGTGAAATGTGGTGACTTTTTACAGTCCTCTCCTCATTTAAATCCAATTCACTTACATATCATGACATCACTTCCTGATTGATGTCACTGTCCTCTTCCTGAATTAAAGACATATAAAAAACATTATTTCCCTTGAGATGCTAGCTAGATAACCTATAGGGAATGATTTATGAATGAGGAAATAGGAAGGGGAAAAACTGTAATTCTAAATGAATAATTGGTTACTAATAAAAGAGGGAAATAATAGTTTCTCTTAAAATGTACAACACAAAGCAAACCTTAAAGCTAAATACTATCTAGCTATTATTAAGTTCCAATTTTGTATAAATAAAATGCTTAATAATCATAAAATTTATGTAGAAGTCTAGAAATTTTATGGTTTTCTTTCTTAAATTCTAAGTAGTGATTATTACCAACTTGTAAAATGAGTCAGTTTATTCCTGAAGAAGATACTTTTTCTCCCCAAGCCATTCTATAACTCACTCCACCTATTCTTTAAAATAATTTTTTTAAGGAAAGAGTTCAGAAAAATTAACCAACATATAAAAATAATATGGCAAGATACATAGTACTCTACACCCATGGTCCCTCTCTACAAAGAAAGGAGGGAGATATTTTCTAATCTCTTTACTGGGGTTATTTGATAACATAACATTATTTGTGAATTATGATTGACCAACCAGAATCAGTAGATTTCTTTCAACATTCAACTAGATTGTAAATCCCCTGTAACTACTATTATCTTCAATTCATGTGGAAAATTGTGAATTGTGAATATCCTTTGGGGAAGATCTTGGTATTTCTCCTTAATACCTTACATTCAGTGGGAATTCCAATATTGAAAATGAAATGTAATTCCCTAAAACACTGATAAAGTATTTTATCCTGCACGGGTGTTTTTTTTTTTTTTTTAATAACAAGGCTTAAAGACATAATTATAATTTTTTTTATTTTTGTGCTAACACTTTTTTCCCCCAAATAACTCAATTTTAGGTTTTTTCAGTGCACAGTTCTCTTCTTTTCCCTTTCCTATTCCTGACCCATTGAAAAGACTAGAAAAAACCAAAATCCATTACCAAAATGTACAGTCATACAAAATATATCACCATATTAAGCATGTAAGGAAACAATTATTAACAAAATTGGGGAGGGAAAAGAAGTTTAAGCAAGTGTTTCCTAAGTTTAGCTTTAAAAATGGAAAAGATCCCTAAGTGCTGTTGTATAAAGGGGTTAGAGGCAAAGGATTTTAGTTCCAAGACCAAGAAAGAGGGTGCATAAAAGCCCCTTATCCATTTGACACAGTTCATAGCCTTTTTCAGAAAGAATAAAGCCCTGTTGAGCAAGGAACGAAAAGATCTCATTATAGGAGGAAGCCAAACCATATTGAAGACTGGACACTAGTAACTATTTCTAAAAACAGCCCTGCTGTTTTTATATTGAACCAATCTATTTCTTAACTTGGTAGGTAACAGTGTAAAGATGGAGCCAATCGGCTTGATCCTGCACCAATTACAGATGTTGAAGTATGGTTTCAGAAACTTACAAATGGTTAACCTAACCAGCTATGTTGTAGTGAAACAAAAGAAGAGTTAAATGTCCTATCCAGAAGCCTAGAAATCATAGTTCACCATGTGCCTGATTGTCCAAGTTGTAAAGACTACATCATGGCTTCATTTAATGTGGGCTTCAAAGGAGAATCCCCAATCAGAATGCAAAATACTTTCAAGAACCCTAACAGTGCCTCAAAGATGAGAAAAAATAACCTCTAAAAGTAGCAACCTCAGATGACACTGCATGTTAACTGCTCGACAGCAAATAGACTTTATTGCTGATTGGTTTACAGAGAAGGAAGATATCTATGGATGCATAATATATTAAATTTTATTAGATCCTCAGAAAGAATAATTGGGCATATTTACACAATTACATTTTAGTAAACTATTATGCCAGCTTAACTATAATATTCTTGTAAAAGTACATTAAACAGTAATCCAAAAGCAATTTAACTGCTGAAGACTTTTTATCTAATTATTCACAAATTAATGAAGAAAATTAAATTCCAATCACTGAAAAAATGAGGCAAGGGTAAGAATCAGAACTATAGATTAGTTAAAGCAAAGATATGCAATGCATAACAGAATTAAAGCATTTCTTTTATTCAAACTCAGTGCTTAAAAAAGAACAAATCCATCATCTTGAAATTTGACTTGTAGCTTGACATTAAAAATAATATGAGTAGAATTTTCAGTGGGGTAAGCACAAAACTAGTTCAAGTAGTGTCACTCTCAATTAACGTACTCAGGTGGTGTGCCCATTAAAATTCCCACTTGTGGGTTCAGCTCGCTATGCAAATGGGGTCATTACCTGGAGAATTTAATTGGCTATGACACTGGGAGTAGGAATTTTCCTTTCAAAATAAACCTACTTGCACACATTTTCACTAGAATTTTGATTATTATATATGCTTCGTATTGTTTTGCTCTATAAATATTTACTAAAAATCAGGCCGTCCTTGCTTAATTTTCCTTTACAAGTGACTCAGAATACATTCAAATGATTTTTAAATGGTTTTGTGTGTAGAGAGTAAGGCTGGTTAGAATAAGCCTTTTGTAAGATATGTTGTTTATCAAAACATTTTTATAAATCTTTCGTGGCTTTTCAAACTATCGTTCACTTGTGGGTACATTTTCAGTGAATGTTTTCATCATTCAAGGACAAGCATTCTATTCTCAGTACTCTCTGGCATTTATATGGAGATTTGAATAATGAACAGTTTAAACGTACCACCTGAATTGTTGTCCATACACTAAATTCCAACTAATAATACTATGGAGCTGCTTCTAAAGCACTTTCATAGTTCTTTGTGAATGCTATGTAAACATAGAGACCCAAGTGGAAAAGCTAAGTGTCTCATTTAGGAATCAGAGCCAGAGGTATGATCACTATTAATAATAATAACTGACATTTATATAGTATTCTAATGTTTGCAAAGTACTTCATATACATTGCATCATTTGATACTTGAGTCAGCCCTGTGAGGGGGGCATTTTTAGAGTTATTATCCCCATTTTAAAGCTAATGAAACTGAGGCTCAGAGAGACTTAGTAATTTGCTTTTGGTGGTACAGCTAGTGTCAGAGGCAAGATGCGAAATGAGCTGTTATTGATTTTGTTTCCTATTTTCAAATCGTGTATACCACTGCCTTTATCTAAAACTCGATTCTTCTTAAAAAGCTCAGACCATGGACCATGATAGTAAAATGATAGTTTTAGAAGGAAAAAGTGTTCTCAATATGAATGAATGAATGAAAAAAAAAGCACTTTTAAAGTGTTTTGTTTTGTTTTATATGGGAAGAGCTGAACTAAGTCCTGGGGATACAATATAGAGAGGCAAAACAATACCTACAGTCAAGAAGTTCATGTCTAATAGAGTGGTGGGGAGGGTTACGACTGTAAATTGCATGGAAAGGACTTCCAAGGAATATAGATGTTAGCAACAAGATAGAAGGCAATGTATCTTCATTAGCATCATCCCATTCATAAAAACCCTGTCATTCTGCTGTTTAATCGTCACTGCCAAAAACTTTGGTGTTTACCAAATTTTCAGTAATCTATGGCTATTGAGGTGATGTGTGAACACAACATAGAAGCAATCTGGAAGAATGTTACCACATATTCTATGTTTATAACTGTGTGAGATTATATAGAAAACCAGGATTTTACCATTAGTTTGTCAAAGGACCAAACCCTATGAAAAGAGTTTTCTTCTCTTCAGACAAAAAAACAACAACATCATAAACCATTTTCAACACAAAAATCTAATAAGAAAGGCTGGTTGATGAGGAAACATCATAGCACATATAAGTGCACCATTGGGCAGGATTTTTAATATCTGTAACTCTATGGAAAATTTTCCATAGAATATCAAATGTGGCGCAACTCACAGACATACCTTTTTTTCTATGATATTTCTAATTGTGCCCAGAGGCTAAGAAAGAGTTGGCGCATCCAATAAATATAATCATTTACATGCATGGAGCTCCCTTTGAAGTTAATAGAACCTTTGGAAAGGGGAGTTACTCACCAAGAGAACTGAGCCCAATGTGAACCAAGTCCTCTGTTCTTTGCATGCAGAAGTATGACAAACTCATTTTTGCTTACTGCTTATCTTTCCTTTGTGAGTTCAAATTGGAGTTGAGTCAAGTACCATATGAAGAGGAAGGGGAAGATCAGGAGTTTAAGGGAGAGACACATCATGTTTCTCAAACTGTTTGGATGCATTCGTGCATAGCTCTCAAATTCAACTACTCAGCGAGCTTCAGGTCCATTTGTGTTTGATCCTTCCCCTTATTCCCTATAGAAACTAAAAGGGGTTCATTAAATACTGACACAGATAAAGTAATTAAATATCAGATATGATTAATAGACATTCATTGCTGCTCCCAAACTGAAATTGATATGACTCAATTTTTCCATCTAGCTATATAGAAAAGAGTTCCTGTCTTTGGAATTTGCCTTGATTTTTACCATTTCCCCCATTCCTACAGACTTAGATACAGGTCCTCACTGTTAGGCTTCCTAAATACCACTGGAGTTTTTTTTTTTTATTGATTTCACTCCCCATATTTTACTCTTTTGTTTTTGTTGTCCTTCCCCCTTTGAATGTAAACTCCTTTAGAGAAGGAGCTGTCTGGCATGTTTTTTATTTGTATCCCCAGTATTTAGCCCAGTAACTGTCACACAATAGATATTTCATAATATCTCTATGTCATCTTTTTCACACACACATAACTGACTCATGCTGCCTCAGCTTTTCATAGAATGCTATCACTTCTCTCTTTCTTCTCACTCTCTTCCCTTCTGCCCCTCTTTTCACAAATATTAATGTTCTACTCCAGACCCAGTGCCATGCTAAAACAATCACTCCTGCAAAAAGCCTGCTATGGGCCAAGGAACAAGCTAGAAGCTAAAGATAGACAAAAATGAAATGGTGTCTGCCCTCGAGGAGTTTAAATTCTAGAATTAAAGTAAGATTTCAGTGGAAGATGAAAGATGGGGAGGTAGGGAGGAGGGGAGGAGAAATTGAGGGAGGCAGGCAAAGATATATTCAAATAGAAATACATATACACAGAAATATAGATTCAGAATTTAAAAGCAGAGGTCATATAGTCCAACTCTTTCATTTTGCTCAGAAAGATGAAATGATCTGACCAAGATTACAAGAAGTAAATGGTATATCTTGAGATTCTGGTTCAAATCCTCTGGTCCAACTGTAGCACATAAAGATGTATGTATGATATAAATGGCAAATAAAAATATACTGATTGCTGAAAAATTACTGAAAGAAAATTCTTAGGCTAGAATATATACAAATTTGTTTGACCTTTTTTTTTTTTTAACCTTATTGAATTGCCATGACTAACTAGTTTTTAACTTGTTACCACTGGACCTTTTTCTTTTTCTTTGTTCTTAACAAGCATTGGGTTTTTTCTGAGACTTCAATACAATTAGTTAAACCAAGTTTTGTGTGAAATATTTTTCACATCAAACATCTATTTCTATATTAGGTTGTTGAATTCTTATAGGGTTTTCCAAATCTATTCTGATTGCTTGTTTCTCTATTCATAACAAATTATAAAAATAGTTAGATTACAAGAAGTTAGATTCTTGAGGTACTTTTTTTTAAACCTTCCAAAAGTGAGATTAAATTAACCTTGCAAACAAAGGCTTCCTCCGCACCTCCCTCCTTTTAAATCAGACCTATGGTTTCTTTGGCATCAGGAGCTCCTAGTGAGTAAATTCCCTCTAATAATGCAGATCAGCACTTTTTTTTTAAAAGAAATTTTTAGTCTTGGAGAGCACTGAGAGGTTGCTCTGCCTCAGAATCACAAAGGCAGTATATGTGAGTGGCAAGACTTGAATGAGAACTTCACTTCTAGATCTGTTCTCTGTCTACACTACCTCAAGATTTTTCATGAATATATTAACTTTCCTGGTTACTCTACTAGATGTTACCAAAAAAAAAAAAAAAAAGAGAAAAATGGAACAAAATGGTTATATTCTATTTAATATTCTCTCTGCCGTTATCACCAGTGGTAGATAGGAGAGGAGTCTCTCACCTGTGATTTAGATAAAAATTCAATTTATGTTTGGTAATTGTATTTTAAAATGCACATTAAGTTTCATGGGTGGCCATAGTCAAATAATTAATCATTAAAGCCTAGTAGTCCTCTTTGAATTTAAGCTGGTTCTTGGAAAACAGATGCAGCTTATTGGATCAAAGTTTGTACCATGGTAAGGCATACCAGGATTTGCATTCTATTGGCGTGACTTTTAAGAATTAGGATCATCAAGACAATCCCAAAGGACATATGATGAAAAACTGCTATCTGTCCCTAAAGAAAGAATTGATGGAGTCTGTATACCAATCAAAACTTCATTCTCTCTCTCTGTCTCTGTCTTTCTCTTATTCTCTCACATTCTCTCTTTCTCTCCCTCGTCTCCCTTTATTTCCCCCCTTTTCCTTCCTTCCTTCCTTCCTTCCTTCCTTCCTTCCTTCCTTCCTTCCTTCCTTCCTTCCTTCCTTCCTTCCTTCCTTCCTTCCTTCCTTCCTTCCTTCCTTCCTTCCTTCCTTCCTTCCTTCTTTCCTTCCTTCCTTCCTTCTTTCCTTCCTTCTTCTTTCTCTTGTTTTCTTCCACAAAACAATTAATATAGAAATATTTTTCATATGATTGCATATGTATAACCTATATCAGATTGTTTATTGTCTAAAGGATAAGGGAAAGTAGGGAAAGGAAATAATTTGTAATTCAAAATACAAAAAAAAAATGCTATAGTTTGTAAATTTAATTGGGGGAAGATTAAAAAAAAAAAAAAAAAGAGCCAGAATCACCGCTACACTGTGCCTTGATGATGTACTTCTGCCCTTATTTAACATGTACTCAATGAAGCCACTCCTCAAACTAAGCTTTTCCTATTCTTTTTAAATACCTGGTGAAAGTCAGTGTCAGCATTTTATCTTATCCTGAAATTCCTTCTTTCTAGCCTCCCCAAACTTTAGGCAATTAATTAATAAATAATTACATCTAGGCTTAGGGGATTGAGGTGAGTCCAGACCAATATGCTAAAACATTTTTTTTTCTTTTAGAATTTTATTTTTTATTTCTCCCACTCAGTATTTTTTCTCTTTGTAAAGATAGTTTTTACCATTTGCTTTTTAAAAATTTTTAAATGTTTTTATTCTGTCCAGTTACATGTAAAAAACATTTTTCTTTGTTATACATGTACATTCTTTTTTTCACATATTTCTTTGTGAATCATATTGAGAGAGAAAAATCAGAACAAAAAGGTAAATCTACAAGAGAAAAAGAAAAAGGAAATGGAAAAAAGTGAATATAGCATGTGTTGCTTTACATTTGGTGTCCCTAGTTATCTCTCTAGAAGCAGATGGAGTTTTCTTTTCAGTTTATTGGGATTACCTTGGATCACTGAATCGCTGAGAAGAACCAAATCTCTCATAGTGGATCATCACACAATCTTGCTGTTGCTGTGTACAATGTTTTCCTAGTTCTACTTGTTTCATTCAGCATCAGTTCATGTAAATCTTTCCAGGCTTTTCTAAAATCAGCTTGTTAATAATTTTTTTATAGAACAATAATATTCCATTACTTTCCTATGTCATAACATTCAACCATTCCTCAAATTGATAGGCATCTAACTAATTTTCCACTTCTTTGCCATCACAAAAAAGGTTCCTACAAACAGTTTTGCACATGTGGGGTCTTTCCTCTTTTTAATGATGTCTTTTGGGTACAGACACACTATAGACATCAAAAAGTACGCGCAGTTTTATAGCCCTTTGGCATAGTTTCAGATTGCTCTCCAAAATAGTTGGATCATTTCACAATTCCACCAACAATGCATTAGTATACCCATTTTCCCACATCCCCTCCAACTTTTATTGTTATCTTTTCTTTGTCATGTTAGTCAACCTGAGATGTATGAGGTAATACCTCAAGAGTTGTTTTAATTTGCATTTCTCTAATCAATAGTGATTTAGAGCATTTTTTCATATGACTATAGATGGCTTTAATTTCTTCATCTGAAAATTGTTTACTCATATACTTTGACTTTTTAACAATTGGGGAATGATTTGTATTCTTATAAATTTGATTCTCTTCTTTATATATTTTAGAAATGAGGCCTTTATCAGAAACACTGACTATACATTTTTCCCCCCAGTTTTCTGCTTCCTTCATAATCTTGGCTACTTTGGTTTCAGTTGTACAAACCCTTTTTAATTTAATGTAATCAAAGTTGTCCATCTTATATTTCATAATGTGCTCTAGTTCTTCTTTGGCCAAAAATTCCTTCCTTCTCCAAAGATTTAAGAGGTAGATCATCCCTTACTCTCCTAATTGGCTTATAGTGTTACCCTTTAGGCCTAAATCATGTACCCAATTTGATTTTATTTTGATATGGGGTGTGAGATGCCGTTTTTCTGACATGATTTTCCAGTTTTCCCAGAAATTCTTGTGGAAAAGTAAGTTCTTTTTCTAAAAGCTATAGTTTGTGGATTTATCAAACACTATATTACTATAGAAATAGATTATTGTATAATGTGTCTCTAACCTATTCCAATGATTCACTATTCTATTTCTTAGTCAGTACCATACGGTTTTGAGGACTGCTGCTTTATAATTGAGTTTTAGATCCCAACACTCATAAAATTTTAAGTTCCAAATTTTTATCCCTATCTCTCCCATTTCCTTCTCCTCTTTCCCCACTTCAACACAGTAAGCAATCTAATATAGGTTATACATGTGCAATCTTATTAATCCTATTTCCACATAAGTCACGGATAAGAAGAATAAGAACAAAAGGAAAAAAAAAAAACCACAAGAAAGAAAAAACAACAATCACCAAAAAAGTGAAAGTAGTTTGCTTCAAGCTACATTCTGGCTCCACAGTTCTTTCTCAGGATATGAAAACACTTAGCATCTGTAAAGGGCTAGAACTGAGCAGAGGTATTTAACCTACATGCAAGGTAATCTAGCACTTGAGGCTAATCATTTATTGGACAATTCTCTATTAACATGTTTGGAGGATGACTGACCCTACTTAACTATTCTGTGCTGCTCTATCCGTGGGTGTGGACAAAGAAGGGGAAGTGAGATCAGTGGGTGGAGTAGGAGGAGGAGATTCATTCTCTTGGCTGTGGAGAGAGAGGAAGGAGGGGTGGAGATTGTTAGCTCTAATACCCTGACAAGCGACCCCAAAAGACCAGGAATAGACTTTTGCTTATCCTGACTCTGACTGATTCTAAGATATCCAGGGTCACAACAAGCATCCATTCACTTAAGCCTTTCCAGGTTTGCTAAAACAAACTTTTCAGATTCTTATAAGAACATAGTCTGCTTCAATAGTGTTTAAAATCATAATGCTAAACATTGACAAGATAAATATGACTATATTGATATTTTCAGTCTTTTAGAAGTCTGAATGTCTAAATTTCATTTTTTTAAATGTAAAATATATATACTTTTAAGGGCTTATGTTTAAAATATGATTCATTACGGTAGCTTCTGCAGGCTGATAAAAATTAGAAGTATCAAAAGAATTCTTTATTGTTGAAAGTTGCTATTAAATTCAATTCAACAAATGTTTTTAAGGATCATCTTTGAACAGGGCATTGTGTTAAGTTCTGGGTTTGCAAAGACAAAGCAAAAGAATTTCTTCCCTTAATGATCTTACATTCCACTGGGATATTTTAATGTGAGTTCAGATAAATGCAAATAAATACAGCATAAAGTAGCAAGCAGTAACACTGAGGAGAAAGAGATCAAAAAGGCTTCCTGGAGGAAGTGGCATCTGATTTCTGGGGCTTAACTGTTTAATTTGCAATCATTTCTTCTCTAAAGAGCACCACATGAAACAAACTGCCATATATATGCAAAGCAAACTAACAAGTAATAAGAGACATTTTCCTTTTTCATTTTCTATGATGAAAATTTTGAAATATTTGAAAAGTATCAAAATACCAATGGCTTTGTAAACAGAAAAGTTGCTTTTCTTTCTTCACCTTCAGAATTTCTATTATTTTCTTATACTGTAAGACTTTCTTCAAGAAAGTTTTCTCTACAGAAATAAGTGAGACTATAATATATTGCATAATTAAATTCTGAATTCCCATTAATAAAGTATTATACTTGTAATTTTTACAACTAGAAGTAGCACTACGGTTGTCATATATTACAGTACACACAGTTTGATTGTTGCAGAGTAGACATCTGCCAGAAACATTTCAGTTCAGCATGATGAATTTACCTTAGCCCTGTCAAGAATCACATTACAATGCCAAAGTATTGCTTTGAATATAGGTTGAAAAACAGAAATAAATTTGTTGAGTTAGGGTTTCAAATTCCCTCAGAATCATGTCATTACTGGTATTGTGGCTAGGAACATATGAGCTCCAGTTACTCCATGGGGGATTCACCAATAGTGAATGTCATTCATTTAATCATTGCAGCTAAAGAAAAGATATTGTTGACTGTGGGTGATACAAGAAGGTTATCAGCACCACAGCAAGGATTCTAGCACATTCAATTTACATGAAAGTAGAAGGATATTTAAAATATAATCCATTGCTGAGACATTTAAACACATTAGCATAGGAAGGAGGTGCTGCCTTCTTCCTCCTGAGATTAGTCCTGAGAAGCTTAGTAAACAGGTGACAGATTTAGCTAAATCCTTCTTTTAGGCAGCCCTTCTTCCTGACTTCAATAGAGCTATGATCTCATTGATTTAGATACTCCTAATGATACAAATCACAAGTAATCTATCACCCCTCAACCTGAGCACTTCAGCGAGTGTCCAACCAATGTGCTGGGGGGGCCTTCCTCTAAATCTTTTGACTTTGCATGAATATTAGTGGAATACAGGGACCATTGATCAGTGATCTCTAGCATGTCACATGACTGGCTTGAATTCTTTTCTGGTCATATATAAAACCTTGATGACAACATTCACACTATGTCTCATGCATTTCTTAGTTGGCTGTGTAATGGAGTGCCCATTCACACACACTAGGTGCCTTCTTAGTTGGGTTATTTTTTATTTTAATTCATTGATAACAGAGGTAATCTAGAGTTCCTAATTATGAGGACCAAATGCCCATTCTAAGCCTTTTTCTGGGAAATAAATTTGATGAATTACCAATAAAAAACTAGTGTCTCATAAATGTGAAATCTGTCAGTCAATCAATAAATATTGTTAATTATATGCAATGTACTTTGCCAAGCAATGAGGATACTTTTGACTTCTCCAGAAATTATTCTGCATGTAGACAATGCATCAAAGTTGAAGTCTTACTATGTTCAGAACAACTATCCTAGCTGAGGGATAAAATGAAAATATCTTCCTAAATAATACTAAAAGGGGGAATATTTACATGTATAATTACAAATATACATGCATGCATGTATATATATGTATATATACATACACACATTTTGCCAGGATGTGACGTATCATATCATAGTTTCTTAAGGAGGGTAACCCACTGTCCTTAAACTCTTTGGTGAGTTAGAGGAATGTCTATTCCAAGCATGAGAAAATTTTCTCCAGTAGAAAGAGAAGATGAGAACAATTTATTCCAAAGATCATGAAGGCAGATGAATCAAGCACTACAGAGTGCTCTGAGCTTTGTCAGACATCAAATCCAATTCACGCCCATTTAATATATCACTCATGATGTCACTGGTCCTCTTTGAAAATGAAGGACAAAATAATACACACATAGAATATGTATATATATATATATATATGTATATATACACATAGATTATATCTAGAAATTTTATATCTACAGATCATATACATTCTTTGTATATGTGCATATATAGTGTATAACACATATTTATGTACATATATATGTATGTATATTTATTTGCAGTGTTTTAAAATTCTTATTGATATTTTTGAGCTTTTGAAGCTTAAAACTATATTTTTGAGAACCTACATTTATAGTGATATGAAATACAGCTGCCTTACTAACACTAAAGGACCACATATACAAACTTTGTGTATGAGGGTTCATGGCATAATTACCATTAAATTTAGCCGCCACTTTCCTTTGAAAAAGTCTACAGATAAAAGCTGTTTTAATAATTGCACTATTATTAATAATTGAATCACTTCAGATTTAACCATAAATATCCTGAATTTCTTCTAAAACCATATCTTATGAAAATACTAGAAAAATATTATGTTTGCAAGACCTTGATTTGATGTGAATTCTGAGAAATATGTGAAATAATGTATTTTTAAAATCTTTGACTTATAAGAAGTCATATTTGAGGGAATGTGGAATCAATTGACAGGGATAGTTTATGATTCAGAAAAATATTACAAAGTAATAGGAGAAATGAATACGAGAGAAATTCTTTTGACTGAATAAGCAAAATTAATCTACTTCTAAAACAATAAAATTTGATGTGAAAAATCATAATTTCTTAATTTTTTTTCTACATGTATTTACACTTTCTTGAAGAAAGCTTCATGAAGTTTTCAAAAAGGCAAAAGAATGATCCACTGAACTTGATTTTAATTCCTAAGATCTAAAACAAAAAAATTTTTTTAAAGCAGTTAGGTGGTTTAGTTCAAAACTTCTTAAATTGTAGGTCATGACCCCATATAGGATTGCATAACTGAATGTGGGGGTCCAAAAAGTTTGGCAACAGTAAAAGTTATCAAATACTCTGCCAAAAGTTAATTCTTTATGTAAATATAAACAAGCACACCCATCTCATTAGTATATAAGTTTACTTTAACCTTTAATATATGTATACCAAAGAATTGTTTTAAAATAAATTTCTTTACTATTTATTACCAGTTTAAAAAGTGTTCATGATGTAGAAGTACTAGACTTGGCATAGTATATAAGCCCTTATTTTCAGATATTTTCTATACTACTTCATTCTTTGAAACCAAATTTAGTATATAAGCTGTATTTATTTTCATATTGGTTTCTTACATATACTTATCATGATCATATTATTATTATTAATAATGTGCAATGGCCAAATGTCCCAAGAAATTGTTTCTTGCTGGATTTGGGCACACCATAAAATTTATTCTTTTTTACATTTGTTACATCCTTAATAACAAGCAATCTATCTCCCCATTTAACTTTTCAGTTCCTTTTTCTTCAGGTTTGTAACAACAAAAACATCAAGACTGGGATATTGTTCAGTTCCCTCAGCAGACCATTCATTGCTCATATAACAAGAATCTCATATTTTGATTATTAACAAGTTAATATTTGTAGATGATCCCCAAACTTTGTGAAATGTAGTACCCTCTGACTAGCTTTCTACCATCTTGTAACCAAATACAGAAGCAACAAGACAGGATCAAGGGCAATTTTGAGCATTTTCCATAGATTGTTCCATAGCCAAAGAATCATCAACTGAGCAGCTTATTAGTGATTAACCTCTTGGTTCTTGGCTAGTCTGGTCTTCAGAAAACAAAATTTATTATTGGCACCACATTTTGCAGTATGGTAAAACTTTCCTAAGTTTGAATTCTTCTGGCATATCCTGCAGGGCCACATAAATACCAAGATAAGGTATATGAATAGGACATTTTGGAGGACATAGAATGTACCAAATAACATTAATGACTATATTTTAGTGGACAGAATGGGAGTCATTTCTGAAATAGTTTTCTTTTATAGAATCAAACTTGTTGGAACAAAGATAAAAATCATTATATAATTATAATAATGAAAAAATGAGAAAAAGAACATACACTTAAAACATCTTAATATTTTTAGTGAATGATATAAAATGGGAAATTGATGGAGGAAGGAGATAGACACCAAATGTAAAAATTTTTATAAAAAAGTTGAAATCATATGAAACAATTGCCATAATGAAAAGACCAAAGAACTTCATCCAGAAAATTGATCTCCTAATTAAGAAGATCTCCTCACTATGGCAGCCAAGAAGCAGTGGAATAAATTATAAACTATTTTGTAAAATCTTATTGAGAAGGATAATAAAAGATACATAATAGTTCTGATGGTATTGATATTTATATAATGCATTAAGATTTATAAAGAATTTAATAAATATTTATCTCATTTTATCCTTAGAATCCTGAGAAGTCAATGTTATTATTATACTCATTTTATACAGGAGGCAACTGAGGCAGAAAAAGGTTAAGTAACTTGGAGAAGGTTACATAGCTAATAAATATCTAATGTGAGATTTGAATTCAGACTTTCCTGAATTCAGATCCAAAGTTTTATGAACTGTGCAATGTGGATAGCTATAGATAATAAGTATTTTTCTCATAAAAATGCAATGAAAGGAAAAATAAAAAGAAATTTAATGTAGACTTTGGAGAGAGCTATAGTAAGCAAAGTTAACCCCAAGGACATTTAAGAATAAAACTGCAAGCAGGACAGCAAAATCTAAAAAAAGAAGTCTAAGATTTTTTTTTTTAATAACAAACTTTTTACCTTTGGGAACAATGGAATAATCACATTTGTATTCTAATATCACAATTAATAAAGGTATTCTGGATGATAGCATTAGTAGGGAACAAAGAAGGCTTCTCAGATCATGCTATATATTATAACTTACAATTTCCTGAAAAAAATTAGAAAACAGATCATAAGTCATTATTGTTACTGTGATTATTGTTTTTGTTAATTATTTCAAAAAGACACATTTGATTCATTACGGTGAATCGCTACCTCAAAAGCCTTCTTCAACATGATATCTCCTTTGCATATGTCAGAATCACACAAGAAATCTTTAAATACCCTGCCTTGGTTGCCTGACCCTTTTTTATGCATATGAAGTAAGGTATAAATGAGAGAGATGTATGCTTGTTAAAAGGTACTCTCCACTGTCGTGGAAGATGTCTGTTGCTTCTAGATAACATTATGTAGCTTTTAACAAGATCTAAAACTTTGGAGAGTTTCCTAAATGATATTCATAATCACTTGAGAGAATTTAGTCTCACTTTTCACTCAGGAAAATCCCAGTGGATAAAAAATGTCTACGTTTTCATACTAAAATATGCAGTTGCAAGAAGACTTGTAGAGTTCATCAATCAATCTATATCTATATCATCCATATTTATAATCTACAAAATTTATACCATCATCATACATATATATATCTATTCCTTTACCATATATCTATATCAACCATGTCTATATCATATATATATATATATATATTATAGTCTATATCCAAACCATATATCTGTATTCTATATCTGCATCATCTAAATGTATATGATACATCAATAGTATATATCTGGATCAATATTATCATTGTATCTGTATCTGTATCTTAGACACTACAAGAGATCAATTAAATAGGGGAGAGATACAGGGATGACCTGCTTTGGGAAACTATAATTATTTTAATGATCCTCCCCCCAATTATCTTGGAAACCTCAATATTTGGGGAATGATATTGTATAGTTACAATCTTATGATATGGCTCCCTCTGAAGAAATGAATTAAAATATATATATAATGGGGTGAGTATGGAACATGTAAACAAGCTTCAAAGGACAACTGAGGAATTATGCAAGAGAAATGGTGTAAAGAAAATGATAAGAAAAATTGGAGAAAATATTGGTTGCTTGCATAAACACAGCCTGTATTCCCCAAGACTATCCAAAATGTGAAGAATATATTTATAAAACTCTCCACTTGTTGCTAGGCCTTCTATGATAAATTGATGGTAGTCCATGAACTAGTAAACTTCCCAGGAATGGATTATGAGTACCTTTATAAAGTGCTTCTTTCATTCATATTTCAATCATTCTACTGATGTAATTCAGTATCCAGTATTCAATACTAAGTTCACTTAGTCTGAAAAGTATATTTTTTTCAGGTATTACTATGACAGTACAGGATGTTTTCATGCTGATGGTGAAAGCATACTGCCTTTAAAGTCAGATAATGTGGATATGTTTTTAAGCTCTGATACAAGATATGATCGTGACTTTAATCATTCTGGGTCTCAGTTTCCTCATCTGTGAAATGAAGTAAGAACCTTTGATCCTATCTTTATTCTCTTTAGTCAATATATGAAAAAAAAATACTAGTTTCTGTTATTCTATCTGGGTGATTCTAGATAAATACCTCTGAGATATTGGTTAAGTGATATAACTCTATAAAATTTAATATTCTCATTTATAAAATGAGAAGTTTGGTGGGTTTGGACTAGGTGTTGTCTAAATTCCTTTCTAATCCTAAATCTATGATCCAATGATTCTATGAATCCCTGGAAGCAACAAGATTCTAAAGGCATCAAGGGACAAATTCTCAAGGAAAGTGAAATAAGAGAGCTCACCAAAAGCTTAGAAAATTTCAGACTATTATTACCATGGTAATTGGGAAAAAAATAAATGACCTATATCCCTACTTTTCCAGCTGCATAGTTTTTTTTGAGGTAGAAATATGCCAAGAACAGATACAATCCTATATATTCAAATTAGTTGTACCTATATGAATAGTATGGAGAGGCCTATTAGAGATCTTTTCCTAGTTATAAATAGAATATATAGATATTCTATTCTTTAAGTTGATATGGAATCATTTGGGGGGGTCCTCTGGACATCAGGATATCACTATACAAGGTCCATATGATATCAGCATGATTAATTGAGCTTCTTGTGGAGGGGTCGCCAAGCAAAGTTGCCCAGATTAAAAAAAAAAAAAAAGAAATGGATAGGGGATGGGGAAATATCATTCTAGTGTTCTCTATTAATAAGGAATATTGGGAAAGTGTCAATTACTGCAGGATTGAAATTTATGATTCATGTAATATTGAATAGCAATATAGCAGATTATTGTTATTATTGCAATACATTAGGAAAAGTGTACTTACCATTGAAATATTATGTTTTTATATAAATTAAGGAAAAAACATTGCCATATAATTTCAGAAAGTTGGAACATGGTAACAAATCTTAAAGCCTTTCCAGAATCCTTTTTGTCTAAAAATCAAAAAAAGGTTTCAATTCTATTCTATTTTCCAACTACAGTCTGGCAAAGAGAATTAACACTATAAACTGTATCCATTTTCTCTGAAGTTGCTAGCATGTTTGAGCCAGCCAGGTCATTTTTGATTTGGGAATCGTTCAGAGACTTTTTGACAGACTAATTACCACTGCTCACGGTGCACTGTCGCTGACTTTTGGATCAGGTAAAATGTTAGATATTGTGAAACAGACACTTTAAAATCTGTTTAAAGTACTTTCTAAATTTGGGAAAGGATTGCCAAGAGAATTAAAAGAGAATTTTTAAAATCTAAAGCATTTTAGAATTAGAAAATAGAATTTTTGGTCTCAAAAATATTACAGTATCAGTTGAATTAGGCACACACAAAACCCATTAAATTTAAAATAATATTTTATTGATGTTTTTTGTCTTTTTACACTATAATAATTTCCTAGTTATGCGCCTTCCCATATAACTATCCCATACAATAAGGAGATGTTATCATTCAAAGTTAGGAAGTAGAAACCAAAGAGAGGGAAGCTCACAAGAATTCATTATTGGGGAAGTCAATGGAAGGAAACACTGTAGAAGTGCAATGGACCAAGTATCATGAGACCTAGTTTTTAGTCATAATACTGTCACTAATTGTGGAACTACACAAGTCATTTGATACCTCTGAACTGCATTTTTTTTCATCTTAAATAGGATGAAGCTCAGTCTAGATAACCCCTTTTAGCCCCTAATTTCTATGAAAATGTGAATATTGCTTTCTTTTTTATTATTTTTATTTTATTATTGTAGCTTTTTATTTATAAAACATATGCATGATAATTTTTCTTTTAAAAATGTACAAGACATATGCATGGGTAACTTTTCAGCATTGACAATTGCAAAACCTTCTGTTCCAACTTTTCCTCTCCTTCCTCCCATCCCCTCCCTGAGATGGCAGGTAGTCCAATACATGTTAAATATGTTAAAGTATATGTTAAATCTAACATATGTATACAGTTAACTTGCTGCACAAGAAAAATCAGATCTAGAAAGAAAGGAAAAAACCTGAGAAGGAAAACAAAAATGCAAGCAAATAATAAGAGAGTGGAAATGCTGTTGTGGTCCACACTCATTTCCTATAGTTCTCTCTCTGGGTGTAACTGATTCTCTACTCTTCTTTACTGAATAAGTGGAACTGGTTTGAATCATCTCATTGTTGAAGAGAGCCACATCCATCAGAGTTGATCATTGTATAATCCTGTTATTGCTGTGTATAATGATCTCCTGGTTCTGCTTATTTCACTCAGCATCAGTTCATGTAAATTTCTCCAGGCCTCTCTGAAATCATCCTGTTGGTCATTTCTTACAGAACAATAATATTCCATAATATTCATATACCACAATTTATTCAGCCATTCTCCAATTGATGGGCATCCATTCAATTTCTAGTTTTCTAGCCACTACAAAGAGGGCTGCCATAATATTTTTTGCACTTTTCCCCTCCTTTAAGATCTCTTTGAGATATAAGCCCAGTAGTAGCACTGATGGATCAAAGGGTATGCACAGTTTGATTACGTTTTGAGCCTAGTTCCAAATTGCTCTCCAGAATGGTTGGATTTGTTCACAACTCCACCAACAATGTATCAGTGTCCCCACATCTTCAACATTCATCATTATCTTTTTCTGTCATCTTATGGATATTGCTTTCTTACACGTCACTTTATACTATCTTCCAGAGCACATTTCCTGTTCCTTTCTTCATTTTTAACTTTTCCTATTAGTCCTCTATTTTCTTCCTTCTCTGGTTTTTATTTTGGTCCATTTCAGTTGCCTTCCCTTTTTATATCTCGGTTTTCCCCAAATTGCTTTTGCTACATGCTTAGTCCTTTTTTCTTTTCAGTTGGATGGTCTTTAAAATGATGGATTCATTTTAAGGTTTAAAATTTTGTCTTCAATATTTTCTCTTGCATCTTTAAGATTTGGGAGAGAAAATGAGATTGTAAGTAGAAGTTTCAGAAGAGAATTACTTGGAGTAGGGATATATGTGGCCCACGTATACAGACAAAGTTGTTCATGGAAGAAGGAAGAAAAATGAGTCCCTGCTGAGGCAGCTAGGTGGTGCAGTGGATAGAGCACCAGCCCTGAAATCAGGAACAGAGTTCAAATTTGACTCAGGCACTAAGTCATTTAACCCCAATTGCCTGAGGGGGAAAAAAAGAATGCATCCCTGTATCAACTTTCACCAACCCATTCTCTAAAGTGTGAATTGGAAAATTAGGTTAGATAAACAACTGAATAAAATTAGAAGTGAGTACTATTCAACAGAAATGTTAAAGTAGGCAAAGATGTCATTGATCAGATGGTCATTGATGACTTCTGAGGGAAGTTATCTCTCTGGCGATGACTTCATCTCTTTTTTCTGAGAAACCATTGAGCAATTAGGTGGTGTAGTGGATAGAGTGCTAGATCTGGAGTCAGGAAGACCCATCTTCCTGAGATCAAGTCTGGTCTCAGACACTTAATAGCTCGATAACACTCTGCAACTCACAACTCCATTTGCCTCAGTTTTCTCTGGAGAAGGAAATGGCAAACCCCTAAAGTATCTTTGCCAAGAAAATCCCAAGGAGGACCATGAAGAGTCAAATATGACCAAAATGACTGAACAACAAAATAACAACTAAGAAACAAGTTCCTATCTCACAGATATGGTTCAGATACAAATTACTTTCTCTTGAAGAATCATCATTCTTCTCCCAAAGATTTAACATAAATGAAATCATTACAAACAGGAACCATTAATCACTCAGTTGATAAAATTCCCCATCAGGGTTCCAAATAGATGTATAAAATGGTTTTGCCATCATCTTAGAAAATGATCCAGAGTTCTAGAAAGTAGCATTTGCACTGGTTTTTAAACCAATAGAAGTCTTTGGTTCCAGTAAGAAGCTGAATTTTTAGATTTATGTTCATCATAGAACCTTATTATTGTAAAGGACCAAAGAAGTAATCTATTGATCATCATCACAACTTCCCCAAGAGATCATCCAGCCTCTGCTTAGCAGAGATCTCTTCTTATAAGAAAGTTCATTCCATTTTTAATTCAATTCAATTCAATTTATTTCAGTAAGATTTTATTAGGAGCCTAATTTGTATCACTATGCTAGATGCCAGATGAAAATGAAGACAGCGTCTGTCTTTGAAGAACTTATAGTCCATGAAGGGAAAACAGCATTTATAAACCCTATTTGAATATGTGAAGGATACATGATTTTGTCAGCATGGGGAAAAATCTCTTTTTATGTATTTAGTAGATAAATGTAAGGAAGCTGTTTGAGGAATTTAGAGGGTAAGTGACCTATCCAGGATCACAGAATTAGTAAGAGGTCAGGAGTTGGACTTAAGATATTTGATTCCTGAGTCCCCGTCCTAAATTCTTTCACTATATCATTCTTTTGTTATATTGAGACAAGTTTAACTCCCTTTAACTTCCACATTTAGGTTCTATTTTTCTCTTCTTGAACCAAACAAAATAAGTCTAATTTTTCTTTCACTTAACAATCCTTCAAATGTTTGAAGACAGGTATTATCATTTCTCAAAGTCTGTCTCTTTTCAACTAAGCATCCTTAAAAGGTTCCTTCAATCAATGGCCATATAATGTAGCTTCAATTTTCATCATCCTGGTCACCACCCTTTGAAGATGAATCAGTTTATCAACATCACCTCTAAAAAGGGATGCCAAGAAATCAAAACAGATGTGGTCTGACCACATATGAAAAAATAGAACTATAATCTAATTATATTCTTAATCTAGAAGATAGTTTTGTAATTCTGGGCAAGTCACTTGATTGGTCTCGGCTTAAGCTTACTTATCTGTAAAATGGAAATAATAATAGCACTTACCTACCTTATGGTGAGAATCAAATGTGATACTATGTAATTACCTTAAATCTATTATATATATATATATATATATGTATATATATATATATGTATCCTAGTTATTTTTATTATCTTTACTACAAATGACAATTAATTGATTTTCTCTTTACAACCACAATTACCTCTAATTAAGGAAATGCATTTACTTTCTCTGGATAAGTAGTATTTTCAGTTTTTAAACGAAATCCTAGTTTCTATAAGAGGGTTCCATTCTGTCAAAGTTGCAAATAGTGTCCTATTTTCATCAAGCCAACTTTAATAATTTGCAGAATGACAGATTGAAAATACTATCAAAAGCCTTCTTTGAATGTATGGGAAGTTTTTCCATCACCTAGGATCTTAGCAACTGCAAAAAGCAAACCATGCATCCTCCTAGAAATATGGTAGCAAAATGCAGCGCTGGAGTCTGTGTTTTTCTATTGTTATTTATACAAATGATGAAGAAGACAGTTTCAAAAGGTTTTCTGGGTCTGAATAAATTGGTAGGCACAATTAGTGAAGGACAATGCAATCAGACCTTGAAGGACTTTGTTTTCCAATGTTGTGTGCATTTTCCTTCATTTGTCACTTTATCTGGCAGTGAGACTTAAAACAAGATATCTGTATTCTGAAAAAAATAAGCCAGTTCTGCATAAATAATTTTCTAGAAAAGCAACAAAAAATGAAGAGGGACAAAAGCGTCAAAGACCCTTAAGCTAAAACATAATACAAGAATAGAGCACAGATTCCTCTTTTCAAGTAGATCCCTAGAAAAACATAGAAAAAAAGATCATGAAATTCAAAGGAATAGGCTTTCTGGCAAGTAGTTCTCCCTAAGTAACTCTACTCAAATTTCAAGGTAATGTACAAATCTTCAAAAAAATGTGTTTTTTCACATGTAGCAATTATGCTTGTGTGTGGGTGATCATGTCATTTTGGTTCAATTCAACAAGCTTTCATTATATACCTTCTATGTATAAAGCATAGTACATCCAGAACATATAAAAACAAAACAAAAATAATTCTTGACCTCTATAAGTTTTCATTTTGCAAGGTGGCGATGAGAGATACAACATAAATATAAGCAGGTAAATGTACCTTAATCTGAGAGAGAGAGCACTTAGGGAAAATCAGGAAAGAATTCACAATAGAGATGTTACCTGATCTGAGCCATGAAAGAAGTTTAAGGCTCTGAGTGGCAGGGATGAGGCAATATATTTCAGGATTAGAAGATAACTAGTAAGAATACATAGTGGGGAGAATTTGTGAATTCAGTGTACAGCTTGTTTTCTGGTGTGGTTTGAAATTATAATATTTGAAGAGAATTATAATGAAATAAGAGTGGAAAGATAGGTAAGAGCTAGATTGTGGAGGACCTTAAATGCCAGAGACTTTAAATTCCTAGAAATCACTCAGAGGTACTGTAGGTTTTTGTTTGTTTGTTTTACATAGGAGTATGACATGACCAGATTTAAGATTATTTTTAATAGTTGTGTGAAGGATGAATTAGAGAAGAGATTGCAAATCAAAGATCAACTAGGTATCCACTATTATTATTATTATTATTCATGTAAGAGATAAAGAGGGCCATCAGCCTCAAATGGTAAGGGCATGATCAGGTGAGTATAGTAGATGGGATGAACAAGAGAAATATTATGGAAGTATTATTAACAAGCCTTGGTTACTTTTTTTGGATATGAGGATAGAGGAAAGTATAATATCCAGACTAAAAATCTGGATGGTAGTTCCCTTTAAAGGGAAAACTTTGGAAAAGACATATTTTGGATAGAAAATAAATTTTATTTGGAACATTCTGAGTTGGAGATATTATGGTACAAGGGAGAGATCAATGAAATATATGGTAATGTTATGATGGAGTTCAGGAGACATATAAGGGATGGCTATACAGATTTTGGACCTAACAACATCACTAAGGGAAATGATGAAGACCAAAAAAAAAAAATTAAAATAAAAAAATAAATAAAAAAGTGGTCAGCCTGAAATGCTGGGACTCACAAATAAAAGTTAAGAAAATCAGAAAATGTTTGGTGAGCACTGGTATTTCCCAAAATGAAATTGATTATGTCTTAAAAGTCAGGTAATGACTAGTAACCCAACATGGTACATATTTAAGAATTAGCTATCTAGTGGACAATTGGATTAATGAGTTGTCTAGAGTAAAAGTCAAAACAAATACTGAATTAGAGGAAAAAGGAAAAGACATTGTCTATAACTGTACCACTTCAAATCTCATCTTTTAAAATTGATCATGGGTTTTGAAAACTGGAAAGCAGATAAAAGTAAAGAAATTGACTCAGTGAATGACTATGACAGAAAGGAAAGCACAATAGAAAGAGAATTTGACTTGATACTTTAGAAACCTTGAATTGGAGTCCTACTAGGGTTACTACTTGGGTATTACACCAAGTCTCAATATTTATAAAAATTGTTATTTCATTAGCTTCCTCATATAACTGTTGTTGAGGAAAGCAATTTGAATATCTTAAAAATGCTGAACAAATATTAGTTTTTATTATTTCCATTTCTTTTTGATTTTTCCCCTATTAACTAGTAGTTATTTTTCTTTTCCATTTCACTTTTTCATAACATATCTGACACATGGTGATCTAATATTTGCTTAAATATCTCCCATGAGAAGGAACTTAAGTGGAAAGATAAGGCAACTTTGGAGCCAGGAGATCTGGGTTCAAATGTCATAATAATAATAAATAACAACCACAATAAAAGTAATCAGTGATATAGTATTTTGAAGTTGACAAGTTACTTTAATATATTGATTTATTTTACCCTCACAACAACAGCTAGGAAATGGGTGCTGTTAAAATCCCTATTTTAGAGATGAAGAAACTAAGAGTAAGTGACTTGTCTAGCGTACAGCTAGCAAGCAAATGAAACTGGATTTAAATTCATATCATCCTGATCCTTTCCACTAAGAAATCAACTACTTCACCCTAACCTTCTATGTCACATTCTATATATGACATTGCACAAGTTGATTAATTTCTTTGGATCTCAGTTTCCTCATCTATAAAATGAAGATATTGCTTAGATGATAAACAAGGATCCTTCTAGGTGTAAATCTAAGATGCTTTGATTTTCTTATCCCTTGAATAACCCATTCCACTTTTGGTCCCTCATTAGGAAGTTCTGTGAGGTTTTTTCTCTTCCTTTTTATAGGAAACTTGAATTTGCCTCTCTGGAACTCCTAACCATTATTCCTTATTCAGAGGTGTCCCCAGCTGATTACTTCCTTCTCCTTTGCTCTAGATACAGCTCTTGCTTGTCCTTAGACTTAGAAAGCAGTTGAATATTTTTTGTTTTGTTTTTTGTTTTTAATTTTTTCATTTTATTTTATCCAAAAAACTTTTGGGGGAGTATGAGGTATGCAACTGTCACTCACTTGAAAGGGAATAAAGTTCTGCTCCAACTTTCAAAATTTTTTTCTTTCATTTTCTGAAACAATCAGAGACAATATATAATGCAATGTGAAGTACATTTGCAAGGAAGCATCTTGAGTTCTCTGTATTTTCCTACTTGAACAAAAGTCAGTTTTTTGATACCAGGGATTTGATTCAGTATCATTATGGTACCTGAGAAATAAACATATCACTAGGGAGTGATATATTATTCTCCTGCCCACCAGATGATTTCCTAGGTGATATTAATATTTCTAGTGATTTTATTTGTTATTCCTTGAGATTAGTCCAATCATAAGTGCCAAGCGATAACATTGCATTTTCATCCTAGGAACCATGACAGGTGTCATCTGAATGCAGGAAATTCAGGAATTGTCTCTTCATTTCTTTCTAAAGGCTTGTCAGGTTCTCTGTTATTGATTTCTTTCATACTTTCTATACTTTCAGGAATATCCCTCTGCCCGCATGGCCAAGTTGCTGTCAAAATGGCTTCCTCCTACGTCAGATGGCACAATTAATTTTATTTTGTACCTTAAAGTTAGGCTTATCCAACAGACCCCTAATTTGTTGTTAGCCAAATAGCAAAGTCCATAGAGTGGATGTACAGCAAGTTCACTTTTAGGCTTATTCCTGAAAAAAGAAAACTTCAATGACATTTGAAATCATGATATTTTTCCTCTCTACCATTTCGACAATCTGTTTTGAGAGTTTTGTCTCTACCTATATAAATGAGTGGGAAGGTCACTATATTCGGATTCATGAGGCTCAAAAATCCCAGCTTCCTTTGTTACTAGGTATCAGACTCTGGGCAAGTCAATATATTAAGGCCCAGTTTTCATGTTTATAAAACAAAGGAATGAATTATTTTGAAGGTTCTTTCTGATTCTAAATCCTGTTATTCAAATAGCTATATCATCATCATCATAACTTTTAAATAGTAAACTGGTTTGCCTCTGTTTCCTAAAATAAGCTAGAGAAGGAATGACAAACCACCCCAGTATTTTTCCAAGAAAATTCTAAGTAGAATCATAAACAATCAGACACGACTGAAATACAAATATATTTATAAAGGTTTTTAAATGTGTATGAACATGTATATAAATAGGTACATACATGTATATAAGTGTACACCTTGTACCTAAAATGAGTCTTAATCATATTCCAATGAAATGAAATGAATGTGAAACCTTGTGACTTGTTTTTTAAACACTAGTGAATTATTACCTCATATTTCCTAGTACCACTATTTACTTTGACCTTGAAGAACTTTGTGAATTCTAATGGAAACAAATTTAATATTAAAGTATGACATCACACCTTACCTCATTTTACATTATATATGTTCATGAAAATATTAGCTCTTCTTTCTATATATATAACTTTCAGACATTGAACAATTTGTTTACCTTTGCTTTCTGCTATGCCCTAGGTCATGTTTGCAAATTCCATTCCTGATTAGAACCAGCTTTCAGCAGCTAATAGCAATCCATTCAAAGGAGGTTAACCCAGATTCTCTCAATGATATCACTGTTTTTAATTTCCTTGTTTAATTTGAAAGGCAAGAAGAGTGTAAGAGTTAATAGGAAAAAAAAAAAAAAAGTAAAATGTAGATGGATTTTCTCATCCACTGAAGTTAATTGATTATGTTTATAATTTTAACAACGAGGCTACTTCTGCCCTTATATTCTTTTCTTTCAGGCTGCTGCTTCTGTTTTCTTTGAAGATTTTTCAGAGTTCTAGGTTGAGTCTACCCTCCAAAAGCAAACTGTAATATAGTATCATGAAGTATAGTTTGCCTATGTAAGTGGAGATCAATTTAATGCTGACCAGTGTCTACAATGTTTGGAGACTTTGTGATAGCCTTATCTCTCTAGATGTTGTTTTGTGTTCCACTTTTAAGTCAATTACTGACCTATTTGTGATAATATAATAATTGTACTATAATTCATTATAATTTTTAATTACACTATAATTGTTGTTATTGTTACTGCTATTGTTATCATCTCCTAACTACTAGTCTCCAATGGCATGGCCAGCCACAGACACAGAAAAAGAATAAAGTCCAGAAAATGCCAGCATTTCTAAATAGGACAAAAAATGTTGACAGTGTACAGTAAGCAACTCACTTTATCTCATGTAGCTTCATCAAGGTGGATACTAGCTTGGTATATCTCATACTTTTCTACCCTCAATATCCTTAATTCTGGGGCAATCATGGGGTTAATGAAAAGGTACTGTTTTGGGAAAAGAGTGGAAGGTTTATAAGTTCTAGGTTAGGGATAATAAGAGTGAGAAAGGGTACAAAGATCTTGACTACAATGTCACACTGTCTAACCTGCTGCTTGCCTCATCGGCCATGGCACAGTCTGCTTACTCTCTATTTTAATTTTGTAAACAAATACCCAGTACTTATATTAAGTCATTTATTGGAATCTGGGAAGGAAGTGGGGACAATCTTGTCCTCCTTTATTGAAAGGATTTTCATCCAGGCTCTTATCCACAAAGCTACTTTGCTTCAGTCTAACAACTAAACCTTGTTTTGTTCTTACTCAATAAGGCATATGTATCTTAAGTATAAGATAAGAAAATACTTAAGCAGCACAAGTAGGTGGTACAATGAATAGAGTGCTGAGTCCAGAGTCAGAAAAATAAGTCCTCTGACTTCAAATCTGGCTGTGGACATTTAAAAGGTTTGTGACTCTGGGCAAGTCATTTAACCATTTGTCTCAATTTTCTCACCTTTGAAAATAGCTGGTGAAGGAAATAGTGAAGGGGTCACAAAGAGTTGAAAATAACTGAATTTTATTTTTTTCCCCTTAAGCAGTAGTAACAGAATATGCATTGAATGTATCTCCCAGCAACATTTTGTTTTCTGCAAATTTTCTCTCAGTAAACTGGGGGAAGGCATCTTGCAGTGAGTTAGAGATTTTCTTTCTCTGGTCTAAGGGCTGCTGAGGAGCAGGAAGGTCAGGTATTAAATACTTAGAATGTTTATCTTGTTCGGAAACTATGCTTAAACACAAGATGGGAGGAAAAGTCCCTTCTCAGCTGTTATTAGTTGCCCCATGTTTAAGTCAATTCTGTGTCTACCAAACCTTCTAATTCTCAATTTTTCTAATTCTGTGCCCTAAGTCATCCATTGCCTTCATCATCAGTGTTATTATTAAATTTGTTAATTTTCAGTTATTTTGGTCATGTATAATTCTTTATGATTCTATTTGGGATTTTCTTTGGCAAAGATATTAGAATAGTCTGCCATTTCCTTCTTCATCTCATTTTTACAGAGGAGGAAATTGAAGCAAACAATTTTAAGTAACTTGCCCAGGGTCACATCACTAAGTATCTGAGACCAGATGTGAACTAAGATCTTCCTAATTCAAGAGTTGGTACTCTATTCACTGTAACACCTAGCTGCTCTAGTCATTATCAAAAGAAAATATTTAATTTGCAATATAAAACTAACTATTCCAACACTATGCTTATGTTTATCAAATGTATATTCTGAAAAAATACAAGATCATGACTAAGAAAGATTTGTCAATATAGATCCTCTTCTGCTCATTCTGATCCCAGTTCTTTCTCCAAAGCCAATTGCTTTAACCTTAAAAAGGTCAGCTTTTTAGGGATAAGCCTCTGTATTTATCCAGATTAGTCTTTGGACTATCACCAGACCCTACTCTATGCAGTAAAGTCAAATTCAAAAAGAAATGGATCTTTGGGGACTACATACTGACTTTGAAAACCTCAAATTAACATTATTTATGTTTTATTTTAAAAAATTCTAATTGCATTTAAATTTGGTTAGGGGAGAATTTTGACTGCAAATTTGACACGTCTACTTTATTCAAGGCCTTTCCAGTTAGGTGGGATCAAAAGAGTTTGGACTCTGCTTACATAATCATTTCCACCAAGAAGCATGGTGATACCACAGATGAGGCATCCACAGTGATGAGGTATCAAAAGGAAAAATATTACAAATAATATGTAATAGAAATGCAAACAACTAGATAAAACCTAAATGTAGATATAAATATGATGGGGATTTCTTTCATGCCTGAGTTGGATTGTATGACTGATGAAGTTTCTTATAACTCTTAAATTCTGTGATTCTGTGAAATGGTTACAATGATTGATTCACATTATAGAGCATTAAAAATACATTTGCAAAGTAATTAGGGGAATGTGTCTATAATCTAAATCTCTCCCCCCAGCTGCCTTTAAAAAGAACCATACCGAAATTATTCTAGATTTATTTTTTAAGCTTTTCAGAGATTTCGTAATCTTCTTCAGAAACCTATTTTTTTCTTCTCTTTCTATGCTCTCTTCATGACTTCTAGTATTGTTTTTGTGCCAAAATAGCCCAGATCTCTATATCTATTCCTAGTCCCATATTATAACTTCATCTAACATTCCAAAATGGAACTGATCATCTTTTCATGCCCCTATTCCCCAATCTATTTTTCCCTATATATTTTATTTCCGTTGAGGAAAGTGTTATTTTCCCTCATCATTGAGATGTGTAATTCTGAAGTCATCCTCTTCTGCTCTGACTGCTCTAATCTTCCCTCCCCTCACAATATAGTAGGAAGAACTCATCAATAAGGGAAGGAAATGAGACTTGTATAAGGAAGGTCCAGGCTGAGAAGGCTATAAAGTAAGTGAATGTTCTTGGACAAGGAGTTCCCAGGAAGTTCCATTATAAGAAAACATCATTTTGAAGTTGAAAGCCAGTAGCTTAAGCCAATTTTCCAATAAAGATGGCAAATAGATGGGTATTCTTTTCTCTGTAAGTGCTTTGATATATGTGATTACGATTATCACCCTTCAGCTTTCTCTGTTCAGTCTTGGATGAAATGGTTAGCATTCTATTTTCATACTATTAGGATTCTGATTTTTTCTAATACAGACAAGTAAGGTTTTTGCTAAGGTTAAAAAAAAAATCTTTTTCTCTAAATTCTGAACAACTTCAGTTGCTGAAGCATTTATTGAATGTCTACAAAAGGAAGAATTAAACCAAATACTTTCCCTCCAAGATGCTAATCAAAGCTAAAACAGTGAATCACATAATACAGAAATAATTGTCCTAAGTTGTGTCAGAGACACTATATGTTCTATAGAGATCATTATATTCTATAAGAATTCAGACAAAAGAACTAGAAAAGGCAAGAAATTTATCATGGAAAAGGTGAATTGAACAAGCTCATGAAGAATGGGTAGAATTTATTTATAGAGAAATAAATGGAGAGAACAGTCTAAGTGAAGGGAATAGCATACATATGAACTGTTCTTGGGGAAGTTATTAGTGGTTGTTGGAAAATAATGAAAAATGAAATTCTCTAAATAGAATAAGACAAGATTATAGGGGTTGGAAAAACCAAGTGTCTGGATTTAGGGAGTAGATAGAGGTGATAAAGAACTACACCTAGTTTTCAAAGAATGTGTGTGTGTGTGTGTGTGTGTGTGTGTGTGTGTGTGTGTGTGTGTGTGTGTGTGTGAATGAAAGGAACGAGTTTGGGTGGGGACAATCATGTTTGGTGTTGGACATACTAACTTTATGACAATGATTTTGCATGCCCGTGGATATATCAAGTGGGAAGATGGAGAAACAGAACTGTAACTCCCATGAGAAGGAAGAACTAGAAGATAAGGAGTGAGTAGCATAGAAGTAATCATTGAAATGAGATTTCTATGCAAAAAAAAGGGCCAAGTTAACTAGGAGTAAGCCTTTAAAACCCTACATTTTAAACATTCATCATTTTGTCTATAGAGCCACTTGATCTCAAGGGAGCTATAGCGATGCAGAAGCCCTAGCTTGCTAGCATAAGCAACAGAATCCTATAGGGATTACTTTCAAAAAACTATCTTTGAGTCTTGACATACCTTCCTCTGAAGAAAAATCTCTAACATTTTGATCACCCATTAATGTTCCTCTTTAGGGATGTTCAATGACTTTCTTTGTGGGATCCCTGATATCATTTGATATTTTGATACTTTAGATAACTCTTTTATTGCAAGGATTCTATGGCAAAAATATATTTTAAAATAAATCAAATCATAGCTCTTAGAACTAGAAGGAACTTCTACTATATTCTATCTTTTAAATCTTCATCCTTTTCTAACCAGATCTAATAGTCACTACCATTTTGTCCATCTTCTAGCTTATTTCACTGTAATCTTTGGAAAACCTTTCTTTTAAAAATCTGATTTATCTTTTGTTTACAACTGCAGGTATGATGGGCTTAAGCATGTTAGATAAACATGGAATGAGTATCCAGATTTTTATTCCAGAAGCTAAAATCTATCAGGCTGGCATTAGAGAAGGGGCCAAGGATGGGTGCCATCCTGGAAGCTGAAGATTGAGTTTTTTCTATTCTAAATGAATGTTTCTATATTTTAGAACTTTTCAAGCATCATTCTTTTTTCATCTTCTCACTTTGGCAGAAACTTGCCTTATCTCTGAGACCCCCACATTCCTTTAAACATTCACTACTGAAAGACTATTTCATATACCCTGTGACTCACATATTAAGGTCACAGATTTTACTTCTAAATAATTATTAAATCTCAGTACCACAATGATCATTCTTTCTTTTAATTTATATCATGCTCTCCCTATATTTTTGGCTGTCATCGTCCATCCTCCAAGTGCTTAATCATTCTCTCAATGTTCTCAATAAATTCCACATTTTGTTAAGTCTTTCATTCTATGCTATTCTTGTTAACTCAAATGACACCTTTCTTAGGCATTTTTCCCTATTGGTAACAATACAGATTTTGACTATAAACTTCATGAGGATGGGGAATGGATCTTATAGAAATCTTACATTTCCCTAGCAAAATGCTATATAAGCAGGTTGTTAATAAATTTTTTGAAGTGAATTAACTGATTTGGGTCCAAGAAATTATCTTATTTATCCTTCTGCTTTCAGACAATATGGAATCCCTATTTCTTATTTCTTTCAGATAAAACAACTAGGATTAAAAGAATATTTGAAATAACCAAGATCATATATAACTGATGAAATTCAATGTTCTATTTTTGAATTGAAGCTATGATTTTATTGGAATAGGGAGCTCCTGACATAAGGAATGTGTACTGACAACTATTGCAGCTTACTAGTCATTGAGTGTTCTGGGGACATTATCACACATCCACTATATGTCAGTGATTAGACTTAATCCCATGCCTGCCTCGTTGCTTCCATCCATTACACGAAGTTTCTTCTCGATTCATCTTTACCTATTCATAAATGGGATAATTTATGACAAGATAATTAGAATTGACACTAACTATAAGTATAGAAGCTATAAAACAAATACATTAACATATTAGTACAAATTAATTTTTAAGAATGTTTTGAAAATATAGATGTTCTTTGAGTCCAATGGAATTTCTCCAAGGTGCCATGAAACCAGGTTTGATACTACAGGACTGGACAATGTTTCATTTTGTCTTTCATATAATAAACTGCAACTTTTGGGTGCTCATGAAATATTAATTAATCCTAATGCTAATGAGAATCAGTTCATGAGGATTATACTTGTCACTCATTAATACCTATTAAGAAGTAATTTACAAATTCATACTCAGACATTTTTAAAAAATTAATTTGCCATCTGAGGCAAAAATAAATAAAGTAAAATTCTGAAATGTGAGAAGCAGCATAGGGATATCTAGAGAGAAGCAGAGACTAGCCATTTCCCACACCAAAAATATCACAGAGAGTTCACTCTCTGTGTCACATTCATCAATATTTTAGGGAATGGTTGATTAAATCAATATGGGTAGGTACCTTTAGTGCAGTTTTTGGCTTCTCTTCTAGTGTGATTCTCCATAAAAGTCTACAGAACCTTTACATGAGATTTATCCACCACAGTTTTTCATTCCTCTATGTATATTAGGGATTTGGTGGATATCAGTAGAAAAACTATTTGTTATCCCCTCCTTCCTTCTATATGATCAGTATCTCACATCACACATTTTTTGGAAGATTTTGCTTATGTGATTTTTTACACATATGTCATCAATGAAAACAAGTCATAACATATATTGCCCATTAATCATCCCCATTCAATATTTAAGCATTTACATATCTGAATACAAATGTGGTAGATTCCCTCTCACAGATAATGAAGTCATCACTGGAATGCTGACAAATGCATTTTGTTTAATAGCTATTTATTAATCTTTCTGCAAGTTTCACCTGTGAATACTCAGGGTGACGTGATTCACTGTCATTTCATGCCAAAATTTCCAAAGGTTTATTTTTTCCTCCTTTTCTTCTTCCTCCTCCTCCTTCTTTCTTTTCTTTCTTCTTTTTTTACTTTATAAATCATGTTTGGAGAGAAAAATCATAGGAAAAGGGAAAAATCTATGGGAGACATCTAAAAAAAACACAAAAAAAGAAGTGAACATAGCATGTGTTGATTTACATTCAGTCTCCTTAGTTCTTTTTCTGGATGCAGATGGCATTTTATGTCCAAAGTCTATTGGGATTGCTTTGAATCACTGAATCAATGGGATGAATCAAGTCTTTCATAACTGATCATAACACATTTTTGCTATTATTGTGTACAATGTATTGTTCTGCTTGTTTTGCTCAGGATCAGTTCATGTAAATTTTTCTATACCTTTCTAAAATTGGCTTATTCATCATTTTTTATAGAATGATCTTATTCCATTACCTTCACGTACCACAATTTGTTCAGCCATTTCCCAGTTGATGGGCATCTACTCATTTTCCAATTCTTTACTACCATAAAAAGTTGCTGTAAATATTTTTGCAAATATGGATCTTTTCCTCTCCTTTAAAATTTCCTTGGAATACAGACCCAGTAATGATGCTGCTGGGTCAAAGGATATGCACAATTTTATAGCCCTTTGGGCATAGTTCCAGATTACTCTCCAGAAGGGTGAGATCATTTCACAACTCCACCAACAATGCATTAGCTTCCCAGTTTTTCTTACATCTCCTTGAACATGTTTTATTATCTTTTCCTGTCATCTTAGCCAATCTGAGAGATATGAGATGCATTTTTCTAATCAATAGTGATTTAGACCATTTGTTCATATGACTATAGAGGGCTTTAATTGTGTCACCTGAAAATTGTTTATTCATATATTTGACCATTTTTATCAATTGGGGAATGACTCATATTCTTATAAATTTGACATAGTTATTTGTATATTTTAGAAATGAGACCTCTATCAGAAACATTGGCAGTAAATATTTTTTTCTCAGCTTTGTACTTCCCTTTTAATCTTGTTCCTGTTGGTTTTGACTGTGCAAACCCTTTTTAATTTAATGTAATCAAATTTGTCCATTTTGCCTTTCATAATATTCACTGGTTCTTCTTTGGTCATAGATTCCTCCCTTCTCCAACAATCTAACAGATATATTATTGCTTGCTCTCCTAATTTGTTTATGGTATCATCCTTTATGTCCAAATCATGTACCCATGTCGATCTTATTTTGGTTTGGAGTGTGAGATTTTCCTTCCTTATTTCTTTTAATAAGATCTATTTTTACTTTGCTTTATCTAAAATCAGAATTGTTAACCCTGCTTTTTTTTTCTTACTTCAGCTAAAGCATAATAAATTCTGTTCCAGCCTTTTACATTTACTCTGTATGTATCTCTCTGTGTCAAATGTGCTTCTTGTAAACAACATATTATAGGATTCTGTTTTTTAATCTACTCTGCTATACGCTTCTGTTTTATGGGAGAGTTCATCTCATTCACATTCACAGTTATGATTACCAGCTCTGTATTTCCTTTCATCCTATGTTCTCCTCTGTATATACTTTTGTTCTTTCTTTTCATTCAGTTCTTTCTCTCCTGACAGTTGCTCCTTGATATATAAATTGTTTTTGTTTGGCACCTTGCAGTATTTTTTTCTTGAGGGTGTAGTTCTTAAATTTCGCAACAATGTTCCTTGGGGTTTCCAAAAGTGATCAATGGGGACTTTCAATGAGTATTCTCATCGTTTCTAGAATATGGAGATAGTTTTCCTTAATGATCTCTTGACTAATGCTATCCAAGCTCTTTTTTTGGTAATGGCCTTCAGGTAGGTCAATAATTTTAAATTGTCTCTTCTGGATCTGTTTCACTAATGAGGCATTTCACATTTTCTTTCTTTTTTCATTCTTTTTAGTTTTTTTGACTGATTCTTGCTGTCTCACAAAGCCATTTACTTCCATTTGCCCTGTTCTAATTTTTAACGTATGATTTTCTTCAGTTGGCTTTTGTATCTCTTTTTTTCATTTGGCTAATTGTACTTTTTAAGGAGTTGCTTTCTTCAGACAATTTTTTTCTTTCTTTTTCCAAGCTAACTCTCTCATGCATACCTCTCATTTCCTTTCTTGTTTTTTTCTTCTACCTCTGTTATTTGTCTTTTAAAGACTTTTATGAGCACTTCTAAGAAGCTTCTTTGGGCTTGAGACCAATTCATATCATTCTTTGAGATTTCATCTGTGGACATTTTGCCCTTATCTGAGTTTGTGTTTTGGTCTGCCCTATCACCATAGTAGCTTTCTGTTGTCAAGGTTCTTTTCTGTATCTTGCTTATTTTTCTGCCTTTTCTTTTGGTATTTCCTCTTTTTTTTTCTTTTTTTTTTACTTTTATAGTTGAGCTACCTCCTGGGCTAAAGGGCCATTGTCCCAAACTCCCTGTGCAGCTCTGAGCCTTGGCTTTGAGCAAGGGGCTCCTTGTGTTTGCAGGGGGTAGCTTCGCCTGTTCTTTTAAGGAAACAGCCTGGTTCCTCAGAGTTTGTCTTCTAAGCTGGAATTAAAGGCTGCCCCACTGATTTGCTCCTTTACAGAGCCAAGACTGAAGGTCTTAGTTGCTGATCTGCTGTGATTAAGACCCTCTCACCAGATTTCCCAGAATCTATCTGAGCTGGGATGAATATTCTTTTCACTACAGTGAGACCTATTTTTCTTGAAGTTTTTCCAGTCTATCTTGAGCTAGAGAGTGGTTTCTTTCTGTCAGACTCTGTTCATAGGTGTGGTTTCATGTAGTTTACATGAGGGAAAGTGGGACAGCTTGACCACCTTTCTGGCTTCACTCTGCCATCTTGGCTCTTCCCACTCCCCCCACCCCTCAGGAAGTTTTTCTACTTCTTTTTAATACTTTATGAAATGATATGATGGTCTTCAGAAATATTTTATAAATGAATTTATATTGTAAACTGATGTTTCACTAAGCTGTCAATTGTGTTGACTGAGCAAGATCAAGCATTTGTTGGTTAAGGCAGTTTCTGAACTCTTTTGGCCTTTCCATTATGGCTACTGCTTTATGCCACTTAAACATTTGTAAATAATGATGATAATCAAGGTCAATAAAAGATTATAAAGTCACAGAGTTAGAGCTTGAAAGAACGTTGAAAGTCATTGAACACAGCCTCATTTTTTAATATTTGAGGAAAACAAGACTTTGAGAAATGATGTAATTAGCCCATGGTCACAAAACAAGGAAATGGCAGAATTAGGATTCAAAGATAGTTATGCTTGCTCCAAATTTCATATCTTCAAACCTGTACAGCACATACAGTCAATAGCTTTTTTATTTTTTTTTTTAATCCGTTGACCTTTCAGGGGGCACTGACAGTATCATTTGAATAGATTATATATAGAAGTTTTGATTGTTCACAGTGTCTTGTTTGTACATTTTCTTATAATTTGATATTAGCTTATATCTTTCATCTAAATGATTTAAATGTGTTTTAATTGTTTGTGTGTGTGTGTTGTGTGTGTGTGTGAGATGAGAGAGAGAGAGAGAGAGAGAGAGAGAGAGAGAGAGATCTTGTTTGGTGCTCACCATGTAAAATTTTTCTAAATTATCTTTTCTAGATATCTATTCTATTCTATATCTTTAGACATGAGGCTAAAGTCCATACACACACACACACACATATATACACACATATATATATATATATATATATATATATATATATATATATATATATATATATATGTTTGTATAGTCTACAAATCTTTGTCTATTTTTATTTATAAAAATGGAAACATTTTCCAACTTATTTTTCATCATTCTACCATGTACCTATTTTCACACTGAAGTGCCTGAATGTCAAAGTATATATTAACTTGGTTTGGAAGTTCTTGCCAATTTATTCATAGAATTTCTCTATTGCTTCATCTTCTACAACAGATTTGCTACAGAAGTTGCAGCTATTATGGTTAGCTTTTTGTTTTATTATGGTTGTCTTTTTAATGACTAACATGACTGGTCTAACATCTCATAAAATAATACTTCTGGTTGCCATGAGCTATCTTTCTATTTTCCTGACACAACTTTTGTCTTTTGCTTTATTTTATTGAGAATCTATCAATATTCCTGTATTTCAGATATTACAAATGTATGTCACTTCATTGGATAAATATGTCACACTTTGAGTTCTTAATATTTATAAGTTGGTCATAACCTTGGACATTACTTACCATTTTCCATTGTTCTGTCACAATCAATAGAGAATCAGAAAGGAATCACATAGGAGTGAGAGGCATTGAAAAATTTTCTTTACTTCATGAATACCTGTGTCCAAAGAATTCATTATCTATTGGTTCATTGATTAGTGATGGGCCTTTCTCTAGCAACACAGATTAATCCTCAGAACTAGACTCATTCTATCTTCAACTATACTCACTTTGTCTACATTCAAAGTTATATTTGGATGGTAGGTACTTCCAGAACTTATTGTCTCCTTTCATACCTTTCAAGAACCATGGGAAGTTGACCCCCAAAAGGATATTTTAATAACTCAATCTACAGTAATTTGAAACCTGTGGTAACTCGTACAGAAGCAAGGCTGAAATTTCCCATTGCACCATCTAAATTAAGGGGGTTTGTTATGTAAACATATAGTACACATGGAATTGTAGAAATGATGCTTGGCTTATTATATATTATAGTCATATAGCTAAAGAGCACTTATTTGCCTATAAACACAATGTAAGACAAAATCATCATTAATGTATTAAATCAATCCCAAAGGATCTTAAATTGTTAAAATCTATGGTGTAGTGAGAGATAATGCTTCTAGGGCAAAGACAATACTCGGAGTCAGAAAGCAGAATTTTGACTAATATGTTTATATTGTATGACCTTTGATATTACATTCCCTTTCGGTATCAGTACCCAATCTGTAAAATGGGTATAATGATATAGTATCTAACTCAAAGGACTATCTTGAAGAAAGTTCTTTATAAAACTTAAGGCTAGAAATAAATTTGAATTATACTTGTTAGATTAATAGCACCTATTTCACAGGCTAGTTGTTAGGATCAAAGGAAGTATTATAAAGCACAAAGTACAGTATTTGTAATGAGTCTGGCACATAATAAGCACTTAATAAATGTTTATTCCCTTCCATTTTCTTCCCTTCTAATTACTTTATATGTGAAAGGAATATTATCCCTTATTTAGCTTTAAAGATGCAGAAAATATCTAAAATTTAAAATTTTCATAACTGACTAGTTCTATGCAAATTGGATCTAAATTATAAGACTTTAAGGCAGGGAAGCTAAAAGTAATAACATAACCATAAAAAATCTTAATAGGGTTATGATCTAAATTATAAGACTTTAAGGCAGAGAAGCTAAAAGTAATAATATAATCATTAAAAAATCTGAATAGGATTATGAAGAGAAAAAAACAATCCCCATTTTACTCTGGGCTTTCTGGATAATACTGCCACCTGGGTATTACCCAGGCTTGATGTCATAATCTTAGCTCTTCTTCCTCTGATCTGGACAAGTCATTTAACCTGATGCTACTCAGTTTCCTCAATTATAAAATGAAGTGGCCGAGATTATATAATTTCTAAAGTCTTCTAGTTTGCAACATTGTGATTATTTGAAGAAAGTACTTTTTAAACCTGAAAATGATCTATAAATATGTTATTGCTAAATTGCCATTTATATTCAATAGGACTCAAGTAAAAATGAGTCTGGGATAAGTCACTAGGTTTTAATCATTTTTTATGATGAATGTTCAATGAACTATTTTTTTTTGCACGGTAGATAAAATGATTATGTAGCTCAGGGGATAGAATATTGGACATGATCTCAGAAAGACATGAATTCAAGTCCTGTTTCAGATACTTATTAGCTTCAAATGCTTACTTAGCCTCTGTTTACTTCCGTTTCTTCATCTGTAAACTGAGAATGTTAACTAGCACCTGTATCCCAAGGTTGTTGAGGATAAATTAAGATAATATTTGTAAAGTACTTTGCAAATTTTAAAGTACCAAATAAATGCTGTTATTGTTACTATCATTATTATTAGTGCAATTTAATGAATCTACAATATGAAGCTGCATTTTGTGAAAACTTCAGTAGCAAAGAAGATGAAAAGAATGATATGTAGTTCTTATTCTTATGTAGTTTTGATTTATTTGGCTACATTTCTATATTTTTTCAGTTTTTCATTTCATGTTGTTTAGATTATAAATGTTGCATATGGTAATAGCTATTAAATATTCTTAAAATTTTGTTTGTTAATGTTATAGCTAGACAATTATTAACAATAGATCTTATTTGTGATAATGTTCTTGTTAGAGTTTATTTACTGAATTCTCAAGCATAATTTCAGGTTTGTATATATAGTAAAAAATATTTATTTTTGAAGAATGGTGATTTTCTGGCACATAATTTTGGCCATTTGAAGTCTCTTTTATGTTTGGTAGAGTAGTTTAACTACTCTCTCTCTCTCTCTCTTTATATATATATATATATATATATATATATATATATATATATGTACATATATATATATATATATACATATATATCTCCTACAATTGTTGCTATATATCTATATATATTATTATTTTTTTTTTACAAAATATGTATCAATTAGTAAGTGTGAACTCCTTAAGAATAAGCTTTATATATAGTTTTTGGAACTCATGACCTGATCTTTTATCTGTATTATGAATGCCTCCATTTCTGTAAACAAACTTACTTGACTCAGACATCTGAATAGTATATTCTTGTAATGTTTCTTTGTGACTCTCATAACATCTTTGTCTTCATTGTTAGCAGAGTTTTTGTGGCTGTCACTCATGATGAAATAGGATTCTGTTCTTGAATCTTAGTCATTTCATAAGGTCTATAGAGTGCTAAACCAATATCACTTAACATTTAATATCGTCCTTGGTATATATCTATTTTCAACTTTTATTTTTATTTCAAGAAGTGCTATCTCATTTGTAAAATTTTTATTTTTATAAAGTATCTCATCTGTAAAAATTTTTCATGTAAAATTTTTTTCAGGATATAATTCTATAAACTTTAAATCTGTTTATCCCACAATCTAAGATCATCTATTAGTCTTTTTCCACATTTATGGTAAAGGAGTATTAATCTGTGGTTTCCTTAGGGTGATGGGTTTAAATAATTTGGATATTTTCTCAGTCCATTAGCAAGTATTTTACTATTCAAAAATTTTATGAACATGTCCTTCTTAGCTTTTACATTATAGTATGTCAGCGTGTTTCTTAACATACACAACCACTATTTTCTCCTTGACAAAATTTTTTTGTCTGATATTATTTTGCCTAGAGAAAATCAAGATATGGGTAAGAGTCACTGTCATTCATGGTTTCTAATTGATATCCTGATTTAAGCCTTCTGTCTTTATTCTCTCTTTATACACATTATTATTAGTAGTACTAGTATTATTATTAGTGTTGCTGTTTTATTGTTCTCATCTTTTTCAGTAAGAAAAATGAAACAAGTATCTATCATACTATAATTCTTTTATATTTATTATTCTTTTTATATTCATTCCTGTTGGAAAACACGGGAGAGCTATTGGAATACACAGAAGCCACCTAATAGTGGCTTGTTGGAGATCCAACCCAGAATGGATCTCCTCTTGTGAGAGGATGATAGAAGGAGACTGAGAGGCAGTTGCTGTTCTCTGACCCCTTTGATTAAGAGGCCCTTGTGTTCTCTGACCTTTCTCCTCTTCCCTCTGCCTCCAATTTATCTCATTCCTAGTCTGCAACACCTGTGTCAGCAAGGCTGCCCTGAAACTCCTTCAGATGTTATGATCCACAGATGTGGAGGCTCTCAGAGAATTGACCTGTCCAAATGACACATTCCAAATTCTATGAAACTTGTGTGAATTTGGTTTGGTGATATCTACAAGTTATCTTTATTTTTATGGTCAATGTAATATGGAGTTATTTTTAGACAACAATTTTGTCTATAATAATGCCTCAATTTGTTCAACTCTCTATAATATTTAATACAGAGATTAGTTAGTTTATATAGAACAGTGAACTTCTGGTATATAATCCTATAAACTTGGTCATATTTTTCTATATGTTAGAAAAGGTTCTATACCATGCAGTAACTATAATTCCATTTCAAGCTGTTTATTTAGAACAAAAGTATATGGCAAGCCAAGGTTTTCCTCTATCTGCTACTTAGAGACGAGATTAATGGCCTGCCACCTCACCTGGTTCAGCCACCATGCTGTTTTGTAAATTAACCTTGGTTATGCTCTATTCGTACCTATATCTAAGAAGTAAAAAGGTGTTTCAGTCCGTGCATTCTCATTTATTCCCAGGCAATATCAGTTGCGCTTTGCATGTCTCTCACCTAACAAGGGCTCCTATGATGTTCTGCTCGTTTTACTCAGGGGAATGGGAGGTAAGTAAACATACTTTTAGGGAGGGGAATGCAATAACATCTGGTGGCAAACTCAAAAAGAAACTATTGGAAAATTAGATATTTCAGGGATATTCAATGAGGGAGTTTCTATAGTTCCATAACATTATGTTACTCCCATGGGGGAAAATGTTGCAGTGAACACAGAAGGCATCATTACTGTTAGTTCATTAAAGGTCTGAGTCCAAAATTATGAACCGCTTCACTCCATTGTGTCTCTTGAATCATCCTAACCATAGGTGGCTGTTGTTAAATTAAGCAATTTATTATTTTTTAAAGAGCAGCAAGGGAGCATTTAATATATATAAGCTAAATAAGTGTCATGGTACACACAGGAGCAGAAATATGTTATAGAACCACAGGTTATAAATTGAAAATTAAATAGCTTAATGTATGTCTACATAAATAATTTGTATTGGATCCATAGTGTTCCCTTCTTGTTTCATTGCACAGCCTTTACATGTGGTTATTATAACCATTAGTAACACTTTGTAACCTACCTCCCATTGGGCTGTTGTTTATCTGGTAAAACAGTTATAGCACCTTCAGTCGATTCCAAATGACTCCCTTGGGATACCACTTCCTCAAGTATCCTCTGTTCCTCACTAGTATAACCAAAACTAATTCAAATTGTAGTCTACATGTATATACAATAGCACCAAAAAAAGTTTTGGAAGTTAAAAAAGAAGGAATGGCATAACTTTTGCTCAACACAATCAGTTGTAGTGATGCCATTCTACCATGTACTCTGCTTTTTAGTAATATTATGATTAGCAGACATTATGCTAGATATTTTAAAAATACAACCACTCAGTTTGTCATTAATTAATTTTACAATCTTGCTCCAACTTAACCTTCCTGGTTTATTTCACATTTATAACCCTTCACATACACTGTATTCAAACCAAATTGATTTTCTTGCTATTCTCCAAACTTGGCCATCTTTCACTCTATAACTCCTTCAGGTACTCCATTCTCCAAAGGTGCCCCAGAGACCATATCTAGGAGGAGATAAACCTTTCTTCTTTCCCTGGGACTATAGATCCTTATCTTTCCCCCAGCCATTTTTTCCATACCAGGCAATATTTTTCTTTCTTCACTCCTATCCTCCGACTATAATCAGACCATACATTATCTCCTCCTTTGCAATCTAAGTTCTTTGAGGGAAGGAACTGTCTAACTTTTGTATTTGTTTCCCTAATACCTAGCTCAGTGCTTAATAAATGATTTTTATTCATTATTTCACTCATTCATTCATCTGAAACCTAGTTGCCTGGAGTCATGCATTTGTATAAATTCTCTGGCATGTCCAGCATGTAATCCCTCTTTACTTTAAAGTATCTTAGGTATTTTAGCTTTGTTTATGGATGAACTGAGGTGCCATGTGCTGCAGAAAGGTGTTTTTTTTTTTCCTGATACCTAAGTTAAGTGCTCCCTCCTTTCTCTAATAATCTATATAAATCTTGTTTATATCCTGTAGAACTTAAGCTCTTTGAGGGCAGAATTTTTCCATTTATGTCTTCATGTTCCTGACACATAACCTCCTACAATGTCTCCTACACAGCAGGTTCTTAATAAATAAATACTCGGTGAATTTAATTAAATTGTAAAAGTAGAGAGTGAGCTTCTGCTTGTTTTAAGGCAGGGGTGGAGAATCTTTTTTTTGTGCCAAGGGTTATTTAGATATTTATAACATCATTTGCAAAAGGGCCATACAAAATTATTAACATATAGAACTCAGGCAGCAGGAGGCTGTTCTATATGGCTTTCAGCTTCATCAGCTGAGGTGGATTATGTAAATGATTTTGCAGGCCTTATATAGACCTCCCTGCTTTAAGGTTAGTGACTGGAAAGCTTTGACAGATATGACAACTTAGGCCTTACAAAGCCCTCCTTTATAAATATAATACTTCTACTAATATATACCTCAAATCCAGTTCCCCCTGGCACTTGCTCAAGCCTGAAGAGTCAGACCATCGAGCAAACATGTCTAGCATGTGTTAGAGCGTGAATAGCCTGTAACATATTACCAATAAGGCATTACATGGAAGAAATAATGTGTAAAAAAAAAAGTATGATTGGTTTAAGAAAAAGAACCCTCCTTGAAGAGAAAGTGAAAGATGGCCATCCTGTCTACTGCATTAGTAATGTGCATAACATCAGGAGAAAGGGAGGAAGAATCTTCCCAGCACATTCATGGTATGAACTCCAAATATATTGAAGAATATGGATGAGTCTCAGATGGTAGGTAAGCATTGATAGATTATAGTCTGCATTATTAGAGAACAATGCCTTTATTGGTTGGATAGCAAATCCATCCATTGACCCTACCAGTAAAACCATAATTTTCCTGGAAATTATTTTAAAAAATAAAAGATTGTTGGTGCTGGTTTTGGTAAATAATTAGTTGCCTATAAACATATTCAAATAAACCTTTAAGTCAAAGGTAGATGGAGTTATAGTTTAGATTTCCACCTGGTATTAATCTTATACAAATTTAGAGATAGAACAGTTTTCAGAGGCTATCTAGTCCAACTTCCTCATTAAGTAGATGAAAAAAATGGGTCACTAGGAGATGAAGTGACAACAGTGGTTTCAGAAAAGGGATGTGAACATTGTTTAGATATCCCCATTATAATGGAAATATGGCATACTATACTGCCTACACTTGTTTTTCCACTTTCATCTCTTGTCAGATTCTTTTCTTCATTTTTTTCCCAATTTTTATATTTTTTTTTATTAAAGCTTTTTATTGACAATGCATATGCATGGGTGATTTTTCCAATATTGACCCTTGTATAACCTTTTGTTGCAAATTTTCCCTTCCATCCCTCCACTCCCTCCCCTAGCAAGCAGCTAGTCCAAACATGTTAAATATGTTGAAATACATCTTAGATCCAATATGTGTATACATATTTATACAATTATCTTGTTGCACAACAAGAATCGGATCAAGAAGGAAGAAAAAGAAAAACGGAGAAAGAAAACACAATGCAAGCAAATAACAAGAGAGAGACTGAGAATGCTATATTGTGTTCCACACTCAGTTCCCACGGACCTCTCTCTGGGTGTAGCTGGTTCTCTTCATCATTGCACAAGTGGAACTGGTCTGAATCATCTCATTGTTAAAGAGAGCCACGTCCATCAGAATTGATCATCATATAGTCTTGTTGCTGTATATAGTGATCTTCTGGTTCTGCACATTTTACTTAGCATAAGTTCAAGTAAATCTCTCCAGGCCTTTCTGAAATCATCGTGCTGATTGTTTCTTACAAAACAATAATATTACATAACATTTATATACCATAACTTTTCAGCCATTCTCTTTTTCATGTGCTACATGATGCTAGTTTCAATTTCTTCATCTGAAAATTGTCTGTTCATATCCTTTGACCATTTATCAATTGGAGAATGGCTTGGTTTCTTATAAATTTAAGTTATTTTGAAAATGAGGCCTTTATCAGATCTTTTGGATGTAAAAATAAAACCTTATACTTTTATTTAAAATTTTTATTTATACTTTTTTGAATTCATATCACTGTTTTTTTCAGAACCATGAGCTCTTTAGAAGTAACCTAGAAAAACATTATATAGATATACTGCACTCCCTCATTTTCTTTTTGGTCATTTTGAAAACAAAAGAAAACAAACCCCAGAATTTGCATGTCAGCTTTCACCCTTAATAGCAATATTTTTGCTATCAATATAGTTTTAAGGTGATTGCTTTTGTAGATCTATTATACCACTTGAATTTCTCTAACTTTAGTATAAATTACATAGATTTTCTTTGGTCAGTTTTCTTATATTTTCCCTTTATAGAACTAATGTTTCATTTCACTTTCTTTCAGGTCTCTCCCTTCTCCCTCAGTCTCTCTTTCCACACACACACACTCTCTGTCTCTCTCTGTCTCTGTCTCTGTCTTTCTCTTTTTCCATCTCTGTCTCTCTGTCTCTGGTTCTGTCTCCCTCTCTCTCCTTCTCTCCATCTCTCTCCTCTGTCTCTCTCTTTCTTTCTTACTCACCCACACCCATTGACTAATTGCTGCTAGTTTTTTTTTTTTTTTTTTTTTTTTTTTTTTTTTTTTTGCTTTGGTCTTTTAGTCCAACCCTCACTTATGGAACTGATATTAGTAAATATAATGTGTCTTTCTTACTGAGCCTGAAGCAATTTTCTTAGTCTATTTACAATACAGAAAAAATCTATAGTCACATTTAGACATACTATGAGACATAGAAAGAAAACTATAGTTTCTCCACTTATATACAGAGCATCCTTTAGCAGCCATCCACTACTACAACCTTAGATTTACATGTGGATTTTTCTAAACTAATTTTTTTCCTCCAGGAGCAAGTTAGCTTTCTTTCACATATGTCTTGAAGTATAATCTAATTAAGAATAGCAAATTTAGCCCAATATTTGGATTTATTTTTCTGATTTTCATTTCAGATTACTAGGTAGAATCTATAATCTTGAAGACATAGTTTGTTCCCTTGTACCTGTTCAATTAGAGACATGTTTGCTACAAGACATCAGGATAAGGCTGGATATTCTCATTATATTAGCAAGATAATTTCCACATTGAAGTTAATAGAAGTTTCACAAATCTCTTTGAGAGATATTAATAGATGTAACATGTCCAAAAAGGAAGGGATAGTTTTATTGTAGTCTGTCCTAATACCTAAACCACATACATAGGCTTTAGTTCAGGGCACCAAATTTTATAAAGGGAAATAATAAGTTGGAGGGGCTCTACAGATGGGTGAGCAGGATGACTATTTGCCTGGAGATAATATCACACAAGCATCAACTAAAGAAATTAGGGATGGTTAGCCTGCAGTAGTGGAATAGACTTATGGAGAACATGCTATTTGAATGCCGGCTTTTGGAAGAGGAATTAAGTTTATTCTATTTGGCTCTAGGGGGCAAACCCAGGGACACTCAGGGACAACTACAAAAAGAAAAATTTCATCTACATATAAGAAAAAAAATACAGCTATTCAAAGGGGCAGGTAGGTGGCTCAAAGGATAGAGTGCCAGACTTGGAGTTAGAAAGGAATCTTCTTGAGTTCAAATCTAATTCAAGACATTTATTTACGAGCTGTGTGACTCTGAGTAAATCACTTCATCCTTGTTTACCTCAGCTTTCTCATTTGTAGAATTAGTTGGAGAAGAAAATGGCAAACTACTTCATTATCTTTGCCAAGAAAATCTTAATGGGACTATGAAAAACCAGAAATAATTGAAACAACTGAACAACAACAGAGCTACCCCAAAATAGAATGCGCTTCTTTTGTAAGTCTCAGGTGTCCATATGATTTGGACCAGACAATATCTGATTAAACTAATATCTCAGATTCTGTGATGATATTATGATACATATTGATACTTTTTCATTGTTAATTAAATATTAACTTAAAATATATAGTATAATACATAATCATTATTAAAAGAATATTTTATAATATCCTTATATTTCAAGGTAATAGTATATGGAAAGAATACAGAAAAATGGTTATTTAAAACATTGATTTTTCCCCCACTCAAAACACAATCAATAGTTATAGGAATAGCTAATAAATATTTTACACCTCTCTGTCTAGCTGTGAGAGAAATAACATGCTTATTTTTATCAATCTGAAAGAATTCCAAGATGTGCATAAATTACCAGAGAAGAAATTACATAAATTACTGGAAAAGAAATTAAAAATAATAGAGCCAGTGAATTTCTCTGAATAATTTCCTTAATAAAATAATAAAAATTTGGTTTGTTAATCTTCAGAAAAAGCCTTTGGGGAAATATGAACCCACTAAGAAAGTGCTTTGGAACATTCTGGAGACAATTATAGTCATGTAATAATGCATCTATTCCAGACAAATGGCATTGTGCCTGTGTGATTACCAAGTTGGAGCAACTTTCGAAGAGTCACCCTTCTCTTAAATGTTTCACAACTTTTGTTACCATAACAACGTAACGTTGGTCCTTTACTCCTAAAAAGAAAAATTGCTGTATTTTTCTTTTCCCTGAAGAAGCTTAAAACATGATAGGTGAAATGTCACATTTAATAATACCAAAATTCAGTGCAATATAGAAAGACAGTTGGAAAAAAATTTTTAGAGAGTTCCATTAACCATGGGAGTTTTTTTCCTGGGGTATTTCAGATTTTTTCAAACAAATCTCACATCACATTCAAATAAATTTGTCTACAAAATGCTTTAAGCAGAAGAAAGTTGTTAAAGTTGTTTTGGGACTAATCTGTTTATGGTGACTCTCCATTTTTAATTGCATAGCCATCATACAATTCTTCTTCATTTCTGCCTCTTAGAATCCCATTTTCCTTCAAAACAGCTCAAGAGCAACCTGTCACATGATTCTTTTATTAATCCTCCTTAGTGACTAAAGCTTTCTCCTCACTGAATTACTTCATATTTCTCATATATGTGTACATATGTATGTATGTATGTGTAATATATATATATATACTGAATTATATAACATATAAATATATTGCATATTTTTATATTAATATATGATATTAAAATATGTACAAGTATATATTACTTCACATTTCATATGAATGCTAGACTATATATATATATTTCTTAATATATAATGTGTATTACTTATAAATTAAATACAATAGATATTTGATTATATATTACTTTTCATATATGTGCTTTGTTATATATGCATATATTATATATGTATACATGATACAGATGTATAGATTATTTCCTGTTATAAAATGTAAGCTCCTTAAAAGTTGTAATGTTTCATAAAAATGAAAAATCTTTGTAGTACCAACACCTAGCATATATTTGTCACAGAGAGTAAAAATAGACACTGAATCTGTAATTCATTGATATAGGAATTCTCATATGAGGAAGCTCATCAGGTTAGCACTTTCTCTGCAGTTTATAGTTATCTTTTGTGTCTTTCTTACTGAACCATAAGTTACCTCACAGAGACATTCAGTTGGCAAATAATAGCTGAAAAGTTTAGGAGACTTACTTTCCTCTGGGTAACTATATACTTATAGTATTTGGATGAGCCAAGTCAATTCTAAATACATAATCGGCAGCCTCCCCTCCCCTTACACTAAATAAAATAGTACCCAAGAAAGCACTCATTTTGAGGTTTGAACAGCTGTGTGTTTTATATGTCCCTTCAGGTGGTTTTCAAGAAGTTAACAAAAACAAACTGCCCCTCTGCAAACTTTGTGGGCATTGGAGTGTTTGAAAGAGCCATTTGGAGGTGATTCAGGCCAATTCCACAGATGTGATGCAGAGAACCATCTATCAGAAAGAGGGATATGGATCACAACATAGTATTATCACCTTTTTTTTTGTTGTTGTTGTTGTTTGCTTGCATTGTTTTCTTTATCATCTTTTTTCATTTTTGATCTAATTTTTCTTGTCCCACATGATAATTGTGGAAATATGTATAGAAGAATTGCACATATTTAACATATATTGTATTATTTGCTGTTTAAGGGAGGGGTGAAGGGAGAAGGGAGAAGGGAGAGAGAAAAAATTTGGAACACAAGATTTTGTAAGAGTGAATGTTGAAAACCATGCATATGGTTTGAAAATAAAAAGCTAAAAAAATAAAGAGCCATTTGTTCCATCTCTTAACTCTTAAGGAAAGTCCTTAATACAGAATTTCCTATTAATGAAAGTCTGAGTGATATAATGGAAAGAGAAATGGATTTCAGAGAGTCCTAGTTCTGCCACTTACTACCTATGTACTATTGGATAAGTCATTTGACCTTTCTAAAGGTCTTAGTGTGTTTATCTGTAAAATGAGAAGCATGTACTATATAGTACCTGTATATATATATATATATATATATATATATATATATATATATATATATATATATATATATATATATATATATAGTACATGGTCTCTGAAGTTTCTTTCAGATCTAGAGTTCTGATCCCATAGATTTAGGGTCTTAGAATTCTAGGAAATTTTTCCGTCACATTTCATTATAAAGGGTAGAGGAATATGATTTGAGATTCTTTAATATGATCAAACAATTAACAATCATTTATTATGTATCCATTATATTCAAGGTATGAAAGTATTCATTTAACTGTATCTTATAGTTCCAAGGCAGGAGGAGTTGTGGATAGAGTGCCAGTCCTAGAGTCAGGAAGATGAGTCTTCCTGAGATCAAATCCTGTCTCAGACATGTTCTAGTTGTGTCCCTAGAAAATTAACGCTGTTTTCCTCAGTTTCCTCATCTGTATTTTTGTCAAGAAAATCCCAATGGGGATCACAAAGTGTTGGACACAACTTAAACAAATAAACAACAACAAGAACAATGACAACAACCCAATTCATAGAGGCTAGCTTGGTATCCTACTAGAGGATTTTCCAAAAAATGTGATATTCTAGGAAAATATTAGAGCTCTGTCAATTATATATCAATGACTACTAAAAGAACAGAAAATGTTTTGATATTGAGCTTTCTCAATATCTTAAGGATAATTTTCTCTCAACTTTTAATTTTAAAATGCCAATAATACTTTAGACCTATATTCACTTAATATTTTAAATTGAATTTTCTGTAGAAATATGTCTATACTAAAGAAATGTAGAGAATTAGGATGACAGTTGTTTCAAGTAAAGAAGAGAAATTTAGGAAAAACCCACAATAGCATTTTTTCATTCCTAATTTCTTTATCAATTTGAATTTCTATGTGTGGGGCTCTCCCTACTTCACTTGTATCTCCAGATAGCTACCCCATGCTTTGAGGTATTCGGAGTCAACCCTACTTAGAACTACAGTTTCTAAGCCTTCATTTCTTTTACTAGTAAGCCAGAGCATACAATTCAAAGCAAAAGACATTTAGTCAAACAGCATAGAAAATCAAAGGCTAAGAAAAGATTGTCCAGTATATACATGGAATATAGTTTGCCACAAGTTATCATACTATCCACCTAAGGGTACACATGCAGAGGATATATGAGTTCAGGGAATGTGAATGTAAAACTTACACATGGGCATACACATGGCTAGGGTAGTGTAGAAGGGCACAAACTAATCATTCGTGTGCCTTTGCTCTCTTTGAGGTACTCTATCATCCCTTCTGGGAATCATATCTCCTGTTTCTGCTGATCATCATGCTGTCTTTGCTGGGTATTGCTACTGGTCCCACTGGGAAGATATCCTTTTGGCCTTCAGCTTCTACCTACAGAAGTATAATGGCTAGAAAGGTCCTTCCTAACTAGTCTGATGATCTTTCAGCATATAGTTGAGGCTTTTAGCTTCCACATTCATCTAAGTCAGCTGACAAAGTTCAGCAGAAAGCTCCAGGTTAAGATTAGATCAGTTCTTTTTAGTTCCTTCACATGGTGCTGATTCAGGGTTAGAAAATTTCTTGTAACTACTGTTAGATTCCTGATTGTGAGTCTATTCTCCAAATCTCTTTATTTCAGGAACTCTACACTGTCAAAACTCATAGAGGTTGGTTCAAACAAAGTGCAGTGTGTGAAGTGTGGAGGCTGGGGTAACAAAGACCACCTCACTTTCAAGATCCTCTTGGGGCAAGGATAAAAGATCAGGTAAAGGCCTGGACCATATTTCTGTCACTTCCTAACTGTGTGACTTTGGGCAAGTCTTTTAACCTTTTAGAGGAGCTCTCAGCTCTCTCTTCTATAAATGAAGAGTTTGGATCTCTAAATCCTTATTTCTATAATCCTTCCTTTATCATGTATATCTGCCAGAAGAAAAAATGTAAGCATGATCATTTTTTGTTTATTTCTACTCAGCAAAAAATGCTCTCTATACATGGAAAAATATCCAAATAAATAACATATGTAGCTAATTTTAAGATATATAAGATATAGCATATTATAGCCCATCAAAAAAGTACTGCAAGAAAATCACTGCAAACAAAAACAAATAACATATAGGTTAATTTCATTTAAAGCCCTAGAATTTTTTAATTTGTCAAATAACTGCATCTATGGAAAAGGATTCTATGTCAGTGACAAGCTGGCATGAGACTAGCAGAAAAATGAATCTATCTTGAATGAATTTATTAATTCAATAAGCTCTTGGTATCAGGGGCTAAAAATGAATAATTTGATGGATTTTAAAATGTCATTCAAACTATACTTAAACTATCATTGTTGAATGGGTTTTAAAAATTCTTGATTTGACTATATTGTACATCACATGTAGAATATCATTCTCATTTTTTAGCATATCTTTTTCAACTTATTCAGTTGATGAAAACACAATATATTGATTTAATTTTTATTATTTATTTGCAACTAAAATTGTTGTAAACCCACCAAATAAATTTTATTCAATGACATGTAAGCACTGAGCTAACTATTGAAACAGAACAAAGCAGCTTCCTTACACCAAGAGATTATGAATCTCCATTAGTTTATATGACATTCTCTTATAATTTCAACTAGAAAGTGAAATATATATTTTATATTTCTGATGTTCCACATTTTAAGTTTAAAAGGTAATGCTAAACATTGCTTAAGTGACTAATTTTGTTTAGCAAAATGATATATGTTATTTTTCCTTGTTTTCATAGAACTTTTACAGACTTTATTATAACAATGCTATTGATGAAGGGAATTCTGACTCAATTTGAGGGTGACTTGATGTCTTCTGAGGTTTAATCTAACATTAAGATTCTATAATTTTATAATTCCATGAGTGAAATGTGTTCTAACAGAAAAATGTTAAATCTCAGTCAGATAACCTGAATTCAAGTTTTGATCTTGCCATGTAATATATGAATATTAGCCTCTCTGGACCTGTTTCCCCCTCTGAAAAGCTTAGATTTAGAGGGTTCTAATTCTATTGTCCTTTTTAAAAGAAGGTGCAATGTTAGTGAAGAAAGCAGAAAACTTAGTGGTTGATTTTCTTTTATAGTACTAATTGTTGAGAAACCACATTTGCGACTATAATCCTAGAATTTTGTGAAGAGGAAATTGCAACCTCAGTATCTCAATTAGAAAAGATGTCCTCTTTTCCTCTACATAGAACCCTTCTTCCTGTCACTCCTGTTAACTGTTGACACTTAGAGTACTGGCAAATTTACACTATCTTATTAAATAACCATAACAACAACAATAATAAATAATTCCCTCAAAATCATGGCTATAAGAGAGGAATTTGAATGATTTGTTTTAAGTTAACCTTTAAAATGATCACATTAGTGGTCAGGGTGAAAGATCAATATTAAATAATAGCTATAAGAGAAGTTGACTAAACAACACTATTTGAGAATGGGAGATTCAACATCATAGTGTAATGCAATCAACCTGATCTATATCTTGCCACTGGACCTAAATGGCTCCAGAGGAGAAAATGAAACTAGAGACTTTTTACAGGTCTTCCTCACTTAAATCGTATTCATTTGCAAGTCACAGAATCACCTTTCTGAGGTCATGTCTAAGGAACTAGTTTTGAAATCCAACTTTGTTACTAATTAGTTTTGACCATTAACAAATTATTTCTGTCATATAACTTCAGTTTCTTCATCTGTCTAAGAACAGTGACTGGACTAGACGATCTTAAAGATCCCTTCTAGCTCTAATTCTGTTTCACAAATATTATGATGCTTTAACAGAATAGTAAGAGAAACTAAGAAATAATTCTATTGTAATCAAGCAAAATATTCATGATTTCTTTTAAAACATTCCTTGGTGTTATTGAAAGAGAATTAACATTCTATAAGATATACCATCAGTCTGATCCAATAAGATATTCCTTGTGGTTTTTTCCTACACTCTGATGGAGGATAGCATTGAAAACAGAAGTACTCCACAAGTTGAGTATAATTCTTAGAAGTTTCATATATACTACTTTTCCCTTGTCAAAAGAGCTTGTCTTTTATCATATTTCAAAAGTTTTATTAACTAAGAATAAGAAGAGAATTTAACTATGAAACCACCTGCCTCTTCAGTTTGGGCTCTGTCCTCAAACATGGAGACTCTACCTTTTGATTTTTCACATCTTTCATTATGTTTTGAAGTGGTAAGGAAGTCTGGCAAAGGAATAAAATGTAAAAAGAGAAGATGGAAAAAAATGGATAGTTTATCTACAGCAGAATTGAAGAATGCTATAATCACAACTGTATTAAATATTCTAATACTTCCATGGATATATAATAATCTTATTAATGTAATGTAGAAACTCTCCATATCAGCACAGATTGACTCTCTAATTCTATAGGATTTTCTTCCAACTCCTAAATTAAGCCCTCCACAGAATATCTACCAATGTACTAAAGATCACCTTTGGTCTTTTAACAATTCATGGGGTAGCATGTAGCATTCACTTGTTCTTCTATTACTCCTCATTCTTGCAATATGTCTAGTCCATCACCTTTTCCAATATAATGCTTCATGGATGATATATTTTATGCTACATCTTCCATGCAAATCATTCAGTACACAAATGCTCAAATGGATTCATGATCCCATAAATATGGGGATTCCTTTTAATGATGTAGTTCATTTATGCTAGGTGGACTGTGCCCATCATGTGCATATCTTGCCAATAGGCTGTCATAAACTCACCCCAGAGCTCCTCCTTTGAACATTTCCTCAATTCTTCCTGATATTGTAATAGTACCAGAGGAGCACACTGGTTATCCACCTCTTAGCCTTCACCCTTACCATATCTTTCCTCCCTACATCTACTTTCCCAATGACATCCTTTACTCCTGTTCTTTGAAGTTCCTCACTGGCTACAAATTCCTTCCATGTACACCAGTCTTCCCACATATGCTATGCATAACTTCATTGCCCACTGTGTGATATTAATTTTCAATTTTTCAGAAACTATTATGTTCTAATCCAGACTTCTGTACAGAAACAATGGTTGTAAAATGCTGATTTTTAAGATTTTTAATTTTTTTCAGGAAAATGTTGGGATTTTCAGATGCACTTTGCAATTTCCTTATTGCAAGGTAACCTTCTCGCCTCCTTATGGTCATTCTGAAACCAACTTGTTGTCTATTTCTACCATCAAAAATCCATGCTGGTGAACAAGATCTCTAGGTATGGGAACCTCTTCATAGAAAGACTTTGCTTGAGGGAAAATGTCAAGGCTATATTTTGCCAATTTTTTTTTATTAATTAACCATAAGCACAATTCACGAAATGATTATAAAAGCCCAATGCTACTCCCCTTTCCCCCAAATACCACCTCCCAATGATTAAACCACTTTATGTATTATTAGAAATCTACCCATTCAGTTAACAGTGGCAATATCTTTGTTATCAGCTGGGCTAAGTGAAACATGTTATGTGAGGGGAAGTGAAGAAGTAGAAAAATCCATAGAACTGTCTTAGAAAAGTGCAAAGTCACCTGATGCCCTAATTTTCAATAATACAAGTTGTTTTTGAATTAGAGATTCAATCCTGTTAAAAACAAAAGATTATTCTACAATCTAATTACATGATTTATAGGAGAATAGATTTAGAGCTGGTTATTGGGTCCAACACTCTCATTTGCACATGAGGAAATGGAAGCATAAATAGAAGTCCCAGACTTGAAGTTCAGATTTATGATCAAATTCTGGCTCAGACATTAATTAATAATTATTAATAATATATTTGTTTATATATGATATATTATTTATTATATGTTACATATAATAAATAAGATAAAATAAAAAATAATAATTACTAAATTGATGGCTCTAGGTAAGCCACTTAATTTCTCTGTACCTATTTGCTGTAAAATGAAGAAATGAACTTTAGATCCTATAAACTGCTTGAATAGACTGAAAGGAAATCATTTTGTAATTAACATCTTTGGACTTCTCTATTTTAAAACGGATTCATATCTTAAAAACAGGACATCTCAACTAGTCTTCATATCTGGAATAAATTTTTGGAATTTAGATTGTGATATCCAAACCTTAGTAATTACTGAGGAGTAGGCTATTTAGCCTCTGGAAAGGAAGAAATTAATTGTATGTGAACTGACTAGACCAGAAGTAGTAGGTAGAACTTTGACCCACAGATGCACAGAGGATCTTGTCATTTCCTATTTAATCCCCTGGGAACCATGAAGAGTCTCACCCTTCCTTTTAGTTGCTCTCTGCAAAGATAGTCCTAAACTATCAGGACCTTTGTTCTGAAAGAAGGAAAGAGCAGAAATCTTGCGAGAAAAGAGAGAAGAGCAATTCCCTTGAGGGAGAAAATGAGCTTCTCTCTGGAGAGGCAAGGACAAAGGGAAGAGAATAAGCATTTGTATTGAATTTACTCTATGCCAGGCATTGTGCTAAGCACTTCATAAATATTATTTCATTTTATTTTTTCACAGATATCTCCATTTGATTTGAAGGGAAGAGATGAGTGGAGAGGGTAGACTGTAAATATGTGGAAAGGGATTGTTGACATGAAAAAAAGAAAGTGAAGGGTGGTTCTCAGAGATATAGAAAGAAGTCTATAGATTTCCATTTTCGACAAGAACCAATAATAGTCAGTCTCCTTTCTCCCATCCCTCTTTATTCTTAGGAAGTTATGTCTATAAGTTAAAGATTACCTGTTTTTCTTCTTTTCTACTATTTTGAGTATTTCTTCATCTAATCTCCAAAAGACAGTATTAAGATAAATCTGTGGTTACCCAAGGCATTAGTGGCCTAAATATACTCATGATAAGTCTATATCATCATGAAATACTTCTCTTAGTAGTAATTCTTTGCTTTTAACTCTTGGCATAGCTAGAATTTGATATTACCACAACTACTTAAAAGGCTTTTTGAGTTCTTGGGGCTATTATTTTTTTTTACATTAGCATTCTATTCAAAGTACCATAATAATTTCTAAAAGAAAATAATTTTGGAGATTTATGAAGTAGTCTTATAGCTAATGCATTTCATTTTCTCAAAGGCAGCTGAGAGGAAGACTATGGTGGGCTATGACATGAACTCAAAAAGCTTTACTGATATATAATATAACTCTCCAAAATCAAAGAAATTAAATGAATCCAGGCTAGGGACCACCTGAATCCATGGTGTTCTGGTAGGAGAAAGTTTGGTAAATCATGGCAAGAATAAGCTTCTCTCTGAAGTGATGATCTCAAATAAATTTCATTCTATGGATTCTTACCACCTCTCAACCAGAGAGATAGAATGGAGGGTGCTATTAAGTGATTTGTCCAGGGTTGAGCATTTGTCTGACACTTGTCTGAGGTCAGATTTGGACTCAGATCCTCCCCACTTCAGGGCTGGTGCTCTATCCACCTAGCTGCCTTGGAGGGAAGTTATTAAGTGAAAAGTCAAAACCCACTCCTGGGGACACAAGAGGAAGTAACTGGGGAAAAGTAGAGTCAGAGAGCACAGAAACATCAACTAAACAATTCCTATCCACCATCACTGATAGGCTTCTTCTTTGGATTCTTTGTAGAGGAAAGAGGAGAGCAGAAGGCAGCTTGTATTATTTTTTCATACTCTTTTTTTTCCCTTGGCTCTCTTCCAGATAAGTGAAGGAGCAGGAATCAGATAGCACATTTTTAATCACCCTTGGGTTCTTCTCTATGTGAGGCTTGGCTGGGCCCAGGACAGGTATTAGCAGGTAATCTAGTTCCATCCTCTTCTCACGACTGCTTCAGAATTCTGTATTTTTAGGGTTACTGTTCAGAATCATATTCTTTCTTCATAGAAGCATTTTTGATGAATTTGCATGTTTATCCTAAGCTAGGATTTTCCCTGAAAGCCCATGTGCTTTCTAGTCCTCATTAAATAATCTCTCTCCATCTCTCCTGAGCAAAATTGTCTATTTATTCAGTGGATTTCAGGCAGTTAAGTTTCCTACTCTTCACTGCTGGGAAAGGAGGGGGTCCATTTGTGCCCCCCAAATCCCTTCTTATAGCAGCAGTGGATTTAAAATTGTTTTCACTTCAGTTTCAGGATCTCCAACCCATTCACCTACCCATTCCACAATGTAAATCACAGAAAATAATTTTATCTTCTTCAATATGAAAAAAAAACATAACAATTCAGCATTAGAATATGATAGAAACTAAAAGATTGAGGGATAATGAGAGTTACAAAGCCAACATAATTTACAATTTGCAATTGAATCCTTTTTATTTTTACTTAAAAGTACATTGCCAAGTTTTGCTTATTTCAGAAAAAAAGGACTTAGCCACATGCATCCCTTGAAACTATTTGAGTTTGTCACATTTTCCCTATCACCCCATTGACATTAAACACTGTATTGGATGCTGTGTGAACTGCTCTGGTGAAATAAACTAATTACCTTTGAAAATTGCTTAGTGTCTTGATTGAAATCAGTGACATTGGCTAACATTAGCAAGCTTGACACAGAGTAGATAGTAATAAAACTACATGTGAGCTAAGATACTAAAACACACTTATTTGTCTCTTATTTGAACCCCTCATAAAATTACCTAATTATACTGTTTTAAAATAAGCTTTAATTGATTTTCAGCTTTCAAGTGTCATCACTAGGATATATTTTATTTTACTGCTTTGTCTTTTCTTTTATTGTTTCACTCAATGCTAGCCCATTGAGATCTCTTTATACAAGGTATTTTCTTCTTAGCCATATTTTATTGAAATGTCAACTAGTCATAGAGTTTTCCTTTCACTGGGTTTTTGAAACTTAGAGCTATCTTGGCTCTTACATGATACTTTAATAATGTTGCCAATCCCATGATAAGTTGTTCACATCAGATATTTAGCCCCAATACCTAATGCTTGAGAATCCACATTGATTCTCTTCACGTCCTGCCTCTGCATTCTAAGGTTTATGAATATTAAGTTGTGCTCGCCCCAAAGCAAAAGTGTAGTCGAGAAGATATTTGCTGAGATCAGGAGTCTCCATGCCTTGTTTTTGAAACAATGGCATTAATAAGAAAGCACCACAGAATGTATGACATTTGAAAAATAGGGAGAAAAAATACCAGGATTTTTCAAATAAAGAGCATAGGTTGTTTCAAAGCACATTACCTAAAGTTAGACTGAATAATGCAAAAATTTGAGGCCAGTGTTAAATTTTACCTACTAAGAAACATTCAGAGACATTTGAAGGGGTCTTTGTCTTTGTAAGCTCTGACCACTGCTGACCACTACTCCCTTGGCCTTCCACCAACTTTTAACCTCTTTAGAGAGAAGGAAGTTCAAAAGCAAAGCTCCTATTTTGTAGATTCTGCTCATCTGTCAGTCCCTTTCACACTCCAATGAAGACACTTCTCAAAGTAAAAGTCAACCTAACAATAAAAACCATGGCTTATTCCTGATGCAAACCCATCTAATATCATTACAAAAGTAGATTGAAGATTTGAAAAAAAAAGAAAAGAAAAGAAGAAGAATCAGGACAATGCATTACAGAGCTTCATCAATCACTCTCTTGTCATCTTTGTTCACGGTTCCATTGGGGCCTGCAGAGAACATAGCAGGAGAGATCATCTAGGAGACTTACCTACTGCTAAATTGGAAGAGTGGGGATTTTGTGTTTTGTTTGGCTTCACTAGGTCTGTTGTGCTTTTTAAAAAAGTTTGTTCCTGAGAAAAGAAAGAATTGGATTGTTTTTATCTGTTGGGAGGGGGATGGATTTCTCTAAAGTTTATCATCAAACTTTCATTTGGTTATTGATAAGTAATCCTAGATTTTAGGGCTTTGGTTCTATACTTTGAACAGACTGCAGAATCAGTCTATCAATGAACAATTATTAAATGCCTACTAAGTGCCAAATGCTGTGCATTTATAATCAGATACTACTAGAAATGGAAGAATATTTGGGGTTCATCTTGTCTAGTATCCTTCCTTAGTCATTCTCAATCCTGCCACTGGTTTAGCTATTATGGAAAAAGATAGAATATGACAAGAATATTTCACTTTTCTTTGTAATTGTGGAGTCTACATTGCCCTCTGAAATATTTGATATAAAGTTTTTATAATGTGATAAGGTATATAATTTTAACTACGAATTCTTTCCTTAATCTGTCATAGCCTTCAAGATTATTTTATAGTAAATCTCTATCATACACAAAAGGTCTAGTGAATTGGTTGTGTTTTCCTTAGCAGTTCTCTGCAGATTTTCCCCAATTTTCCCATATACAACAGTAGAAGTCTTTAAAGAGGATATGTTCAAGCAAGTGTCTCAAATTGTGTTTCTCTGATATCAAAATATCTGGGCAATTTAGATCAAAAATGAAAAAAGAAAATTGAATTGGTTATTTGGTATCATGTGGACTTTGTTCTCTCACCTCTTCACTACTATTCAACTGAAAATATAGGTTCTGAGATCTCAGAGATAATTTAATGAAACCTCTTATTGTTATAGAAAATTATTTTTCATAAAGTGATTTAGGAAGGGACCGAACCATGATCACATAATGAATAGGTAGCAGGGCTAGATTGGAATTCATTTATCTTGACGCTCATTGAATTTAATGCAATTTAGCAAACTTATGGATTGCCTGATATATAGTAGGCACTTAACAAATGTTTACTAAGTTTGGGTTCTGAAGATGATTCAAAGATTTGAGTAAGGCATATTTCTGATTTTGCCTTCTAGATATGCAGATAAATATACAAAAAATCCTATAGTACAAAAGAGTATACTAAGTGTCTTGTACTCTTTTCTTATCTTGTTCAGTTTTATTTATCATATGTGCTTTTCTGTTAGAAAAATATAATCCCCTTGAGAGAAGGAATTATATGTATATGTTGTTGTTGCTCTTTTTGGTTATTTTTGTCCCCATTGTGTAACACTATACCTTGCATATAATAGATTGAATTGGCATGGATTTTATCCAAGCAAAATATTTAATATTGCCTGAATCTCCCTAATATCTTTTGTTTCTATACTCACAATGTTTTTTGTCCAAACGGAGCAATTTTTTCCGCATAAAATATTCCAAAAACTGCAAAAAATCCAAACTTTTGACAGACATATGGTAGTTCTACCCACCATCACATCATACTTGCAGCTTTTGATATCTTGGGATTTGGGGAGAATGAAGAAAGTCACACAGAGAAGAAAGAGAAATACTGCCTGTAGGTATAGGCTCCATAATTTGGGAAAAACACTGGCAAAGTAGAGCTCATTTGGGTAAGTGGGATTAGGATAACATTCTTACAAGGACCTTGGAATGAATAGACCACAAAAGAGAACTGCATGTGTTGGGATACAATAATTGTCTTTTAAATATTTAAAGGACTTCATGTGTAGTAAAGAAATTTTAAATTCGTCTGGGAATCCCATATGATAGAGAAGTAGGAACAATGGGAAGAAGTTACACAGTTACAGATTTCAACCTGAGATGTGGAATAAACTTTTCACTAATTAGAACTGCCCCAGAGTAGAATGGTCTACATTTGGAGGGAATGAATTCTGCCTTACTTGAAAGATTGTAAACAAAGACTGTGTGACTACTTGTCAGAGATGCAGAAAGAATTCCTGTTTATGGATCTTTTGGATTAGAGGAGTTTTGAAATCTCTTCTATGTAAGCATTTTAAAATGTCTAAGTTCAACATGTTGTCCTCACAAAAGCAAAGAGTGCAGCAGACTCTCCCAGGCTCTGCTCTAATTATTTCATGTGCTACCTTTTCCCTTAAAAAATATCTTTCTTTTTTTGGTATTTCATGTTCTTCACAGATAACTTCAGTCTCAATTTCATAGCTAAACAAACATTCTAATTAGATTAAAGCATGATAAAATCAAAGAACGTTGGACATGAATCATAGGATGCAATATTCCACTTCCCAGCTGCAACCCTCTTTCCATCTGCAGTCCATTTTTACGTTGTCTGTCTCCTAGACTGTGTGGGAGAGAAGACTTCTAAGTTGAATGTCTTAAACCTTCTATCCTTCAGCAAAATGGGAGTGGCACTAACACAGTTATCTCAAAGTAGGTCATCCACATTGGGATTCAGGAGCACTTTAGAAGCTTTTGGTTATTCTCTTGGTCCCAGCATGGTCAAACAGTTGTATCCCTCATTCTACCTCTGGTTGCCAGATACCTGCAATTTTCTGGCTTGTGACTCTTATCTCTCATTGACTCCTCAACACTGAAAAGAGGAACAAATCAAATGTCCCAAAAGTATCAAGAGGGTCCTGATTGACTGTGATAAATCTAATTTGAACAAAAATCAGAGATCAAATATGGATATATTGAGGTTCCAGCTGCCATATTTTTCTTCTTTAAACCCTGCCCAAACAACTCACATCTCCAGTCAAATCAAACAAATATATACTATGGGCTAGTCATTATACTTGATACTGAGTAGGCCCCTCCACCACCAAATTTAAGCATTTTCTACCTAAATTATTTATAATTGATCAGGGAAAATAACAAATATTCATATAAGCAGATCAAAGGATATGCAAGATAAGTATGATATAGTCTGTAAGAACATTACTAATGGGAGAGTGAGTAGATCAGAAAAAACTTCATGTAGATGGCATCTGAGTTGATCATTGAAAGGAGCTATATTGTAGATCTAGAGATGGAATGTTATTTAAGTAGGACAGCTTGAGTGGAATATAGATAATATGAAAGTAAGCAACATGTAATATGTTTGAAATAGAAGGCTTGAGGCAGATGGTGAAGGGCTTTCAATGATACAGGTAATTTATCCTAGAAGCAAGAAAGAACTAATGAATCATTTTGATAGGCAAGAGAAAGATAAGGTCTTAAGTTTGCTTTAAGAATGTCCATTTGGCAGCTGTATTGGGTATGGATTAGAAAGGGGAGAAACTTGAGACAAAGAGAACAATTAAGAGGCCATGATATGAGCCAAACTGGCTCCAAAGCCAACTGGAAATTGTGCTGGTGGTGCTGGCAGTACTTTTGGAAAAAAAAAAAAAAACAAATTATATCCCAAAAGACACATTCCCCATATAAATTTTAAGAACTAAGAATCATTAAAGTTTTGCAAGGTGTTAAAAATTTGCCATAGGCTCGTGTTTAAAAAAAAAATTGAACTTGTACATACTTCCCCTTTCTGTTTATCAAAATTCTACCAATCTGTAATGAACTCTGTCCAGGAAAAGAACATAGAGATGGAACTGTCTTCATTGATGAATAAAATTTTCGAAAGTGGGAAAACCTGAGCCCAGGATGTTTGATGGGCTCTCTAGCCCTTCTAAAATTATGAAACATTTAAAAGTATTCATATCAAAACAAAAGCAGACTAAAATTTTCACCCTCTGCCCCAACTCTCAGATAATCTTTCGGAGAAAGATAATGGCAAATATAACAAAAGGATGATGAATAATAATGAGATTTCCAATTTCAAGTCAAGTTAGTTCAGTCCAGCCATTTTGTTCTCGAACTCATTTTACAGATGAGAAAACTGAGACAAACAGGTTTAAGTGACTTGCCTAGGGTCACACCATTAGTAAGTATCTGAGGGCGGCTGTGAACCCAGGAGATGAGTCTTTCCTGGTCCAGGCATGCCTCTCTTATCAATTACCAGGTAATTACCCCTTTTATAAGATAATTAATAAATTCAAATTCCTCACTCACTGGATAGATCAATCATAATATTTCAAAGTTCCTAGTCAGCTATAATTTTTTTCATCAGAAATCATTGAAAATTCTCTATTTCATTAAAGATCCTTTTTTCTACCCTTTAAGATTATACTCAGCTTTATAGGATAAGTTATTCTTAGTTTCAAGCCTTTATCTTTACCTTTTATAATACTGTATTTGAAGATATTCTCTTATTAATAAAAGAAGATGCCAGGTCTTATATGATCATGACTGTGGCTCCTTGGTACTTGAACTGCTTCTTTTTGGATGCTCACAGTATTTTTTATCTGACATATGATTTCTGGATGTTGGCTTCCTGGGACTTTTCCTTTGGGGTTTTATTCTTTCTATCTCAACTTTGATCTTTAGTTTTCTTATAACTAGAAGTAAAAGCCTAAAAAAGGGGTTGTAATTATTACCCAGGCAAATGTCTCAAACTGTGTTTCTATGACATCAAAATATTTGGGCAATTTTGATCAAAAATTGAAAAAATAGAATACTAAACTGATTATTTGGTATTATGGATGGCCCATTCCTCACCTCCCCACTTTTCTTCCACTGAAAATATACATTCAAATTCTTAAAGAATGAGATCTCAGAGATCACTCCTTATTGTTACAGAAGAGTATTGTTGTTATAAAAGAGTAATGTAGAGAGATTTGGGAAGATATTCAACCATGATCAACCATGACAAAGCTGGATTGGAATCCATGTATCTCTAGGAGAGAAAGAAATAAAAATGTGACCTATATCAGACAGAGCTTAAAAGATATGGTAAATGATAATATAAATCTTTGTTTTTAAACCAAGCAATTCAATCAAAGAAGCTGATAATATCTGTGTGGAAGATAAATTTGAGATAGGATTAGTTAAACAATTGAGGACTCTTCTGATGGTGAAAGGAAAATCATTCATAATTTGAATCAGTATTTGGATGACAAATGGTATATATTTAAGTATCTAATTATTCCTTAATTGCTATGATTCACCAGTTAATTTAGCATTCTTTTCCTCCCTATTTTGAAGAATGCATCTTTAAATTTATCTTAAACCTCCTAGTTTAGAGTAAAAATTCTTCTCAGGAGATGGGTATAGCTCTAATATTTTGAGACTTCAATGTTATTTGGCACAAAAATCCTTTGCAGTTTTATTTTCTCAGCTGTCAATAAATATCTATTTTTCAAAACCATACATTATCTATTTATTGAGAGAGAGTGTAGAGTCTTTGGAGGAAAAAATGTTTTGAGGTTGGAAAACAGGGATTCAAATACTGTGCAAGCAATTTTAACCATTCTGAGTTTAGGTTTCCTCATTTAGAAAATTAGGGGGTTAGAATAGATGATGTCTAAAGTATTTTCTAGCTCTTGGTTTATTATCTTCAGGTACCCTTCCAAGCTGATAGTGCTAAAAAAAAAAGTGTAACCTTTTAATTTTCTGTGGTTCCTCTGCTGCTAGTTTCCTCATTTCTATATCCACAGGTAGATTTTTGACTTGGACTATAGAAAATTTCAGTAATACAGTGCACCCCTAAGCCAGTAAGTAGTATGAATCTGAGTGACTGTCATTTCCCTAACTAACCCTGCACCAAGTTGCCTCCTCCCCACAGAGATAACCAGCTTTTACAGCTTGATTAATTTAAATATAAAGGTTAATGTTATCATTAACCACATCCCTGCAGCTCCAACTCACTGATTTAGTTCACATATAAACTGCTTTCTACTACAGTGCCTGGAGTTACAAAATGAATAACTTTATAGCAGAATACGGTGCTAAAAAACACATGTAAACAGAACTTAACAATGATTTTAAACAGGAATGGAAAGTTATTTCAGTGCACTCTTTAAGCTAAGTAAAAAACAAATAGTCATATCTTGGTCTGTTGTCTTAGGTGAGAGACAGATCAGAGTCAGAATTTGAACTTCTGGAGTAAACTATGATACCACTTCAGCATTTCCTCTGGCTTAATCCAGATAACAGAACATTCCAACATCATGAATCACTCTGGCAGTGTTTTGATGGTTGCATTTTATCAAGTGTATTCCCAGGCTAAAATGCTTTGATTTGACCTGTTCAACTTTCACTGGCTAACAATAGCTGATTGCTTTTGTCAAAATTCATGTCACAATAACAGTGTACTAAGCTCTTACACTCAATGATAGCTGCACAATGCAGAGCTGCTGGAACTAAAACAATCCTATGCCATATAATATGAAGTATTAAAAATTAGCTTAAAATAGAATTTCTCATTAATTTCTTATACTGCCTAAGTTGGTAGTATTTGCTTTTATGTTTTCCAATTAAAGGCACAGATGTGTGGTTGTATTACTGACTAATGGTGTCAGCCATTTAGATCTTGACCAACATTGTACTGTTGATTAGCAATTGATGCTAGAAATCAATGGCATCAAATGTTACAAGTGTTATACTTACAGACTTCCATTGACTATCACTCTGAACTGGAGCTCTAACAAATCAGGGTGCTTCCCCAAAGGGGTGGCCATATAGTTATATCTCACTCTCATGTTCCTATGGGTCCCTGATGTGAGGAAATTATATATTATACAAGTCATAAATGTGACATCTAAGTTTCCACTAGTGTGTCTCCTATTTAAATAAATTAGCCAGGAGACATCTTTTGGTTATGGAATATATTCTAAACTAGAAAAGCAAGAATAATCATAATGGAACAGTCTACTTATAAATTTGAGTCATTCTAATGCATAGAGTGGCTATAGAGAGATAGTCAGTATAAACTTGTAGAAGTCTAGTTTAAAGATTCATGAGTAGGGAAACTTAGGTACTTTGGGCAACTCACATTTTTCTCTTTTTTGGACTAAATAATATTTTATTTCTTTTCAATCACATGTAAAGATATTTTTCAATACTCATTTTTGTAGGATTTTAAGTTCCAAATTTGTCTGCCTTCTTCCATTCCCTCTTCCCTCCCCAAAAAAGCATGTAGTCTGATAAAGGCTATACATGTATAATCATATTAAACATATTTTCAATATTAGTCAATGTTGTGAAAGAAAAATCAGAACAAAAGGGAAAAAAAAGAGAAAGGAAAAAAAAACAAAAAAAATTTAAAAAGTGAAAATAGTATGCTTTGATGTTTATACAGACTCCACAGTCCTTTCTCTGCAAGTGGATGACATTTTCCAGAACAAGTCTCCAGAAATTTTTTGGATTACTGTATTGCTGAGAAGAGCTAATACTGTCTACAATGCTCTCCTAGTACTTCTGATTTCACTCAGTATCAGGTCGTGTTAAGTCCAGGTTTTTCTGAAACATGGCTGCTCACCATATCTTTTAGAACAATAGCATTTCATTACATTCTTATACCTCAGTTTGTTCAGCCATTCCCCAACTGGTGGGTATTCTCTCGATTTTCAATTCTTTGCCACCACAAAAAGAACTTCTATAAATATATATATTTTTGGTATGTGAACTCACAACTTTTTACTGCTGGCCTTAAATCCCTGATCTCTCAAGAATTTGGACCACATAAAATCAGTTGAGCAGAGTGTCTTTGCTTTTTGTCTGAGTGAAGATGCTTCTTGGCTAGTTGCTATTCTCAATCATTTAAAGCAATTCTTTTAGCAAAATCAAAATCCCTTAGCATTCTGCCTAGAGAGCTATTTGTATTTGTTCTCTTGACTAGGCTCTGAAGCACCAATAACTCTCTCAGTAAGACTATTCTCCCTTTCAAGGAGTGTACAATTCTAATAGGGAAGACAACATTCAAATATCTATGTAAATTACAAAGTGCATATACAATATAAAAGGGTAATCTAGCAGTGAAAGGCATTGCAGGAAAGAGTTAATGAGAGCATGAACTAGATTGTGTCATATATAATATGAATTTTTTCATTGTATACTTTATCTGGTCTTGTTGTTTTACTTGAATCAATTTTTTGAGTGCTTTTTCTGCCTTTTCCTAAATAATATAAGTAAAGGTAGTATAGCATAATGGAGTCAGGAAAGTATAAGTTTGAAATCCACTTCTGACAAGTATTAACTATATAATATTTGAAAAATCATAATAATTCAGTGCTATAGATAACTCTCTAAGATTATACCTTGCAAAGAAGACATTGAGATGTCTTGGTTGAAGGAATTTCCCCACATGGGAATTCCCTAAACCAATGAAAGCATGACTAGTATTATCCCTACTTCTAATGGACATTCAAGACTGATATGCGAGAGTTCAAATGTAGTTCTTCCTCTATCACTGATGATGAGATGATACCATTAGAGAAACATTGACCAACTTGTTCCATATAATATCTACCTTGTTGCCTTTCTCTCAGTACTACCTGTGAATATGCTTGAGATGGTGTGTTTCATTTAGGTCTCACATCAAAATTTTTGTAGGCTTATTTTGCTTCTATTGATTTTCACTTTTTATGAGGTAATACTGCATTGAATGCTCTAGCAATCTCCCTTCGTTGTCATTTTCAAGGCTTTTTTGATCTCCTAGTTCTAGTGGCCACTTTACATTTATTAAAAATTTTAAGGAAGTGGTGAATGTTAAATTTTTTTTGTATTTCCCATTTTTTAGCATCTAAAAGGTTTGCTTGAATAGATTAGGTTGAAGCTGTTATAACATGATTACAGTGCCTTATTGTAATCTTAAACATTTCTTCTATTTTGGTGTTGATTTTGACCTTTGCTATATGTAGGTGATGATTTGAATACATATGGTCATAGAGATTTCAACATGGTGCATAGCAAAAATAGTGGATACTTTTTGTCTATTAGAATATATTTAAATGCTTTCTTCCTTTCCTTCTTCTCTTTTTTATTTTTCTTTTCTCCTTCTCCTCCTCCTCCTTCTCTTTTCTCTCCCCTTCCTACTTTTCCCCTCCTCTCTTCCTCCTCCTTTTTCACTATCTTTTCTTCTTTTCCCTCTCTTCCTCCACCCTAGCTGCAAGCTTGTCTTTGCTATAAATTCCTGACTAAAGAGATTGTGGGATTTGGACATAGGTTCCAAGTTATCATGAACTTCCCAAAGATGCAACTTGAATTGGATCCACAGAATGCACATTATCTGGAAGGACACCAGGGGCCCCAATATTCTGCTGGAGGCTGACAGCCAAGCCCAGCTGCCAATTTGTAAGGATTCAAAAGGGCTCTTGTGGGAGTCAGCAGGACTTTTATGTTGGTGTGGGTGGTTTCTAGGTTGGTTTGCAATCCTTATATGGCTTCCAACTATCTCAGTTTGTAATTTACTGCTGGAACAGTGTTGGGAGTTTTAAGGAGTGAGGAAAATTTAGAATAGAAACTATAGTTTTGGGAAGAAAAAAGCAACAACAACATTGTGCTCTAAGTAGAGATGTGAATGGAAAATTTTGAAACAATTTAGATGTGGCTATTATTTTATATGCCAATTATCTTCATGTTAATTAAGCTATAGAAATACAACTTTAACATATATATCTGATTCTATCTAGCCAACTATCTGATGGAAAGATAGATACTTTCATGTAGTCCAGAGAAAATATTGGCCAGAAATTGTAAATTAATTCTGGTCTGTAGTTGGAGAAGAGGCAGAGTGGACAGAGAGAATTAGCCTCTGAATAAGAAGATCTGGATTAAATCTTGCCTCTGATCCATTTAGCCAAGTCACAACTTCCCAGTGCTGTAGGCAGCTTTTCAAGACTACAAGTCACAGAGAAAGTGCCCAATTGTTTTGGTACAAGGTGTTTTCTCATCCAGGGAAGATCCTATCCCATTGAAATAACAGGTCTAATTCCAATTCATATCCCCTAGTTGTAGTTAAGGTGGGTGGGTAACAATCACTCACCTTTTTTGGAGGAATAGTTGGGTTGCCTTTTTGGCTATAGAGTTTCTGTAGTGCAGGAAATGTTTTCATTTTAATTAAACCATCTTTACTCTGATACTATTCCAATACTGGGAGGAAAGCAGATCACAATGAAGTTGGAAGCTTTCAAAGTCTCACTCTTCTAGTGAAATAGGGGGAATCCAGAGCCACCTGTCAGCTTAGTGTTTTTGACCTGAGTATAGACCGCATGTGATTATGAATACAAATTATCTTAATCTGAGAGCATACAAATCCCTAAGAAGGTAATATATCTTTTAGATGCCTGCAGGTCTTGTTGGACTATAAAAACAGAGTTCCAGTATTTCCATTTGTCCCTTTTTGAGAAGCATATACATGCAGAAGAATTTTTATAGGAGATCAATTTCCTACCCTTTGAAGAAGGTCGGTTCTTCTTGTAGGTCTGTCAAGTAAGTCTGGAAAGAGATGTCCTGAACATCCCTTATCTCAAGTGACTTTAAAAAAAAGTTCCTGGTTGCTAGGATTGTATAGATGAAGGGTCCCCTTTCAGGTGCCCCAAACTCTGCTGTGTGTGAGAATCAATCAACAAACATCTATTAAGTGCCTATTATATGCTAGGCTTTAGTTTAATGGTTGCTGTTCCAATATATAACTGATTGACAACATTTAAAAAAAGTCCTACCATTTTGTCTTTAAATTTCCAATCAATCAGTACGTGCATAAGCTTGACCCTTAGTCTTTCTGTTGTTCTTCTTTCTCAGTCCTTTCTCTGGTGCTAAAATGACTTGTTTCATAATATCGCCTTCATTTATAGCACATAGCATTTTGCTGCCCATTTTTCACTCCAGTGGGGTCCTGACTCAAGATCTGTTCCACTGGGATATCCTCTGTAGACAAAACATATTCTATTTCCTTTCCTGATGATAACTTCTCAAAGCCAAACAAGGTACCTGCTTGCTCTGGGGCAAATCTCCTGGGGTCTTATAGGTTGACTCTTAAATGAGGAATAAAACAACCTAATATCTTGTCTTCTTTAAAAGACCTCTCTCCAACCAATATTATCTTTACTTCCTTCTATTTTTTATACAAAGGCCTACCACTGTGCCTGTTAACAAGCTGTTTACAAATAAATTTCATTCTCTAACCCCAATTCATTGCACCCTTATGTCTACCTACTTCAACCTTACCCTCCCCTCCCCACAAGGTCTCACTCTAGATCTACCTATTCCTTTCAATGTGTTCTTTGGAATGCCAATTCTGTATTGAACAAAATTCCTCATCATATATTTCTTTATTTTCCACTTCTTCCATATTCTGCTGCTCACTGAAATTTACTGTCCCATTTCCTTCATCTCCCTCATTTCACTACTTATTTCCCTTTTTTTCCTACTCACTGATTCACTGGTCACTGTGAAGGGAGTTTGAATACACCTTCCTCCACAGTATCTCACATTCTCCTAATATTAACATACCTTTTAGGCCACCTGTCACCTTTGAATTTCATACTAGATATACTTAATCACTTTACCCAAATCCAACCTCCAAGACATTTCCCCTATGACTTCTGTAATTAAATTACAGTCGTTTCCAACATACATATTAATGCTCCCTCAAATATTCTAACTACCCAGTTCCCCATTTTATTTAATTTCCATTCTCTATTCCTCCACTCTACTTCTGCTATGCTAGAGGTGTTATTATCTTTTTTCTGGTCATCACCTACTTCCACTTCCATGTTCATGAAGCCTGCAATTCCTTTATCTGATCATGAACTTTTATCCCTCTTTACATTTGCCTTATGATTCCTTACTCTGTTCTTTGTCTTCATCATGGCCTCCATTTTGTCTGCTCTTCAGTTCTTTCCCAGACCATTACTTTGATGTTGGTTATATTCTTGCTCAACCATTTTGAAAACTATTCAATTCTATGCTAATCTCCACTCTTAAATGTTTTGCCCCCTTCTCCTATAGCCAGCCACACTCTACCAATTCCAACTCTTGATTCTGCCTACCATTTGCCTCTTGAATGGAACTAGAAAGAATAATGAAATCTGGCTGATTGGGTCTACTATAAATTTTTATCAACTAATCTTAACCATATCAAGATAATTTTATTAATCTCTAAATGATTCATTCAATTGAAACTGCTCTCTCCAAAGTTACAAATGATCTCCTAATTGCTCTTTCTTAATCTTCATTCTTCTTGATTTTTCTGCAGCATATGGTACTGTGGATTACCTCCATTTGGAAGTCTTCCTTCACTACATTTTTAGCAACATTGCTTGTACCTAGTTCTCCTTCTATCTGTTTCACCAATCTTTCTCAGTCTCCTTTGTTGATTTCTTAACTATGTCATGCTCACTAATGGTTGGTGTCCCTCAAAGTTCCATTCAGGGTCTCCTTTCTTTGTTCTCTATTATTTCACTTGATGAGTTTTTTAGCTTTCATGAATAGAATTATCAGTTCTGTACAGGGCTACTATTTACCATCTTGAAGCAGCATACATAACTCATCCAGTCATACAGTTATCTACCTAGTCCATTATTATCTGCTGCCATCATTGCCCTTCTTTTTTCTACCTGGACCACTACTCTTCATAATGAATCAAGACCTTCACACTGTGGATCTCTAGAATCCTCAGATCCTCAGACCTACACATCTCTTATCTATACACAGTCTCTTGAGCTCCAGTCTCATCACCAATTGCCATTCTGGAGATCCATAGTGTGATGATCTTGATCTATTGTGGAGAATACTGGTCCAGGTAAAAAGAAGGCTAATGGCAGAAGTTTATTAAGGGCAAGATGGCCTAAGTGGATATGACTGGATGAGTTGTGTGTGCTGCTTCAAGATGGCAAATAGCAGCTCTGTGCTGCTAAATGTAGTAATAGAAGCAGGAGATGATTCACTATATACTCCTGATAACTTCTAGGCCCTGCAGAATGAACCATTACTTATCTTGCACCCCTAAGAACCAAGGACAAAACATAGAATTAGGGTTTCCTGGTGACTAACAGGAGAGAGGAATACAAGAGGGATATTACAAAGGTAGAAATGATAGGACTTGGCAATTATTTGAATATGAGGGAGGAGTAAGAGAGAGAGAGACACAGAGTAAAGAGTTTAGGATGACTTCTGGATTTTAAGTTTAAATGATGACTATGTGGTATGGTGGTACAAAGGAATAATAGAAATTACCAAGATCATTGAATTAGGGAGCACATTTTAAACATCTCTACATTACTTTACTAAACACTTATTAAGTTCCTACACTTGCTTATTACAAAGGACATAATCATGAACATAACAGTCATGATTCTTAAGGAATCTATTGGGAAGGGGAAGGACATGATGTACATGAGAGATCTAGACAAAAAAAAATTTAGGAAAACTTTTAACTGAGGGAAGGGAATCAGTGAAAATTTGATGAAAAAAGGAATCACTTGGCCTGGAGTCCACCAAGTTAAGAAAGATTGAATTCTAAGCATGACAAAGGATGGAGATACCTTTGAATCAATAGAAAAGTTAAGTAAGTCTAGCACCAGTCACCTGAAAAGAATCCTAAATCATGATAAACTCTGAATTTGTATTTCTTCCCTATTTGAGATGATAGGAAATGAATTAGAGATCAGAATTGGAAAGTAAGTTTTTCCAGCTGTAGTAGGAGTTTTTAGTTTTATCGGGGTTTTTTGGAAGTGGTCTTTATCTTTCTTTACTCATGGACTCTAAGCAAAGAAAATAAGAAAGTTTAGGATGAGATCAGGGACTCACTGATATTTTAATTTAGCTGGATTGTAAAGTGTATTCAGTTGTTGTAAATCCTGTCTCATTCTTCATGATTTTATTTTAGGTTTTTAAGGCAAAGATACTGAAATAGTTTGCCATTTCCTTTTCCAGCTCATTTTATAGATGAGGAAACTGAGGCAAACAGGATTAAGTGACTTGTGCAGGATTACATAACTAGTAAAGGTCTGAGGGATTTGAAGTCAGTAAAATGAATCTTCCTCTTTCAGGCTCAGCACTGTGCCACTAAAGTGTCTTGATCTATAAAGTACCTGAAAATATAAAATGATGCTTGGAGTGATATTGTATAGATTCCTGAATGCCAGCTAAGAAATTTGTACTTTACCCTAGAAGCAAAAATGAATCATGTATACATTTCTTAAAAGGGTCAGACTCTCATTTTGGTGGGAGGAAAAATCTTTCTAAAATAGGTAGGGGTACCTTAGTAGGACAATCTGTATACATTTTGGATTTTCATATAATTAGAGAAACTGTTTGCATAATCTTTGACCTTTGTGTCATTGGATTAAATGACCTCTAAGAGTCCTTCTAGTTCATACATTCTGTGACTCCATGGAAATAAAACCTGTGAAAGTGTAAATTTTTCATTGACATAATGAATACAGCCCATATACTTAAAAGTACTGTTAAGTGGTCATTTCAAGTTGAGTTTTATAGTTATTTTAGCTGGAAAATTCATAAAACCAGACTATTAAGAAAAAAGGTGAAGCACAGAGCATAATTAAATTAGTAAAAATGATAAAAGGACCTATAATGAACATAAAGCTTTTCACTTCTACTATAATGAAATTGTTCTAATTGATTTAAAAAGAAGTTTTGATTATGTTTCCTGGTCAGATATCATTAGCATATAATAGAGGTATCATGTGGCATACATCTGTGTAAAAATTACTGTGGGCTTTGGGGTTCCCTAGCTGGGACTAATACATAGTTGATCTAATTAGTCTTCTATTGTTCTTTTAAATCTTGTACAGCAAGGCCAAAGAGATATTCTTATTTAGAATGGTAATGTAAGTATTCGATTTCCTCCATTAGTCCTATTTCATGGAAGGTAATTTTGAATATGACATTTTAAAATCAGGCATTTGTTGATAGAAGCAATTAGTGGGGCTATATGTTTACAAGGTAAAATGTAATATAGATATTAATGTAAGTATGTCTAAGAATTTTAACTACTCTCTAGCACAACTTCACCTTTTCCCCTTTGTTGATCTTTAAACTGCTGGGGGAAAATATCCATAACAATTCTGATGGTGCTGGCTGACTCCACTTGGACTGTGGTAATTTTAAAGATAACTTTAGTCAGCTGGAAAGCATATGTTAAAAGGGAACAGCTCAACTGAAACAAATTCTTCTTGCTTTTGTCTCCAAGCGAACTGCACTGCAAAAGGACACTGAGAGTAGGTGGCATGTGTATTGCCTGAGAGGATATATCATAAGACTAGATGGAATCTGTTGAGTAACAAGTTCATTGCTGAGCAAATATTCAGAATTATGAAAAGCCTGTTAGTTAAAGAAATCTTTATAAAGCAGCAAAACAAGTCTCTTGTTTTTTTTAAGGTTCTCTATAGATATTTAAATTTTTATGTGAGTTTTCTTGTAGCTTTCTTAAGAGCTGATGTTAGAAGTGAATTTTGCTGCCTGAAAGAATTTATGATTGCTCAGGTGGATGAAATGAAGTAAAGCTTGAGCATGTGGATAAAAAAACTCTAACTTTAATAAATGAGGTTATTCATTTTATCCTCTTGCCCGTCTTGATTAGAGCAAGAGAGCCTTATAAGTGCTTGCCTTTTTAATGGATGTACTGGGATGTTTATTTGGAGAGCTTCTCTCCCCACACCTCCTCCTCTGAGCTCGAAAGATCCCCCCCTCCCTAAAAGTTATGACAGGTTATTGCTTTCTATTTGCTAAATAATGTTTTCAGGCAACTGAGATATCAAAATATCTGTGCATAATGCCAGCTTTCAGTAAAGGCCAAATTCTACAGTCATATTCTGAGAGCAAATGAACTGGTCAACCTCTTTTTTGTATTCCCTGTTTTCATATGGCCATACCTTTCAGAATAATGTGGTACTCATTTTCCTTTTGGAGCAAGAGTTCAAATATTATCCAGGAAGATGTTTAAAAATACCATGATATTGAGTAAATATAATACGTTACTATAATCTAATATAATTGGGATTTTCCCCCCAGAAATTCTCACTTCCCCAGTTTCCTACAATACTTAACTCGAAGATTCTTTATCTTTATCCTTTGAGTTTTCTTTAGAAAGCAATGTAGCTAGTAGCTAGAGAACTGGGCTGAGAATTAGGAAGAACTGTGAAGAAATATAGCCTCAGAAAATTACTAGTTGTGTGGCCCTAGCCAAATCAAACTGTCTGACCCAGTTTTGTTACCTGTATAATGGGGATGGTGATAGCACCTACCTCCCAGATCTGTTTTGAGAATTAAGTGGCATAGTATTTATAAAGCACTTAGGACAGTGCCTAGTACATTAATTGATTAATTATTAAAGTGATTAATAAATGTATGCCTCCCATCTTTAAATTTAGTAAAATGACATGGACTGGTCACTCAAACAAAACAAAACAAAATATATTAGGACATTGAGCTAGAAGATTCCTTTGAGATCCTCTTGACTACAGGTACCAAATACTCAGCCCCAGATATAGCCTACAAAGTGAATGCCTCAAGAAACATTAAAATATAACTGAGAAATGTTTAACAAAAATGAAAATACATAAAACAAGGATAATTTTAATATATGTTTTTCTAAGTCAGTATATGCCAGTAAGGCTCCTGAGGGATGATTTAATGGCTCTGTTTCTATTTGAATTTGATACCACTAGTCTAGTCCTTATTTTTATAGATAATTAAAATGGGACACAAAGGGGAAGTGCTTTGCTCAAGAATCCATGGGTCAGTCAATTAATCAATAACATTTTATTAAGCATCTACTATATGGCACGCACTGGAGACACAAACAAAAGCTAAAGACAATCCCCAATTTCCAGGATCTCATAGTGAAATGAAGAAAACATGTAAACCACTATGTATAAATACTCTATATACAGAAAAAAGCAATAAAAGAAAGACACTAATATTAAGAGATCAGAACAGACTTCCTGTAGAAGATAGGATTTTAGCTTGTATTTGAAGGATACCAGGGAAACCAGGAATGAGATGAGATGAGATGAGATGAGAAACAGGAGAAATTCTAGGCAATGAAGATAGATTCAAACTCAGGCTCCTGGTTATAAATCCAATTCTTTTTTCCATTTCATGCTAAGTGTAGTTCTTACAGTTCCCTTTTCCTTTAGAGTTAGCAAGATTGTATGCCTTCCAGGGTTAGAAGTGAAGAGAGTTATTCTTTAAATATCTTTAAATTAAGTTCCCTAATTGACAATTGATAAATGGTCAAAGAATATGAACAGACAATTTTTAGATGATGAAATTTAAGCTATCTATTGTCATATGAAAAAATGTTCTAAATCATTATTGATTAGAGAAATGCAGATTAAAACAACTCTGAAGTACCATCTCATACCTCTCAGATTGGCTAAGATGACAAGAAAAGATAATGATAAATGTTGGAGGGGATGTGGGAAAACGGGTTCACTAATGCGTTGTTGGTGGAGTTGTGAAAGAATCCAACCATTCTGGAGAACAATCTGAAACTATGCCAATAGTGTTATAAAACTGTTCATATCCTTGGACCCCACAGTTGCAATTACTGGATCTATATCCCAAAGAAATCTTAAAGGAGGGAAAAGGACCCACATATGCAAAAATTTTGTAGCAGGTTTTGTTTTGTTTTGTTTTGTCTTGTTTTTTTGTAGTAGCAAAAAAATGGAAAATGAATAGATGCCCATCAATTGGGGGATGGCTGAACAAGCTGTGGTATATGAAGGTAATGGAAATTATTCTTCTATAAAAATGATGAATGAGCTGATTTTTAGAAAGGATTGAAAATATTTATATGAACTGATGCTGAGCATAACAAACAGAACCAGGAATACTTTGTACACAATTACAACAAGAGTGTATAATGAATGGCTAAGTTTTTCTCAGTGGGTCAGTGATCCAAAGTAATCCCAAAAACTTTGGACAGAAAATGCCATCTGCATTCAGAAAAAGAACTAAGGAAACTGAATGTAAATAAACACATGCTATGTTCACTTCTTTTTCTGGTTTTTTTTTTTAATTTCTCCCATAGTTTTTCCATTTTGCTCTGATTTTTCTCTCTCAATATGATTCATAAAGCAATGTGTGTTAAAATAAACAAATTATTTTTTAAAAAAAGATAAAAAATTAAGTTCCCTACATATGAACAGGTACAAATTACATAATAATTTGTGAAAAATATAATTATAGGTACCCTTCCTACTTTTACTTTTTTGCCCTCTAATTGTTTTTTTTTTTGTTTTGTTTTCTTCATTTTTTTCTATTCTCCTTTCCTTTTTTATTATCCCATCAGTTGATTCCCTTGTTCCCCAATAAATCTGAGGTCACAAATCCTTGTGGATTTAAGCATACCCCCAATCAAATCAAAAAATGAGTATTTTTTTCCTTCCTTTAAAGAATGATACTACCTTAAGAACTAAAACAGAAATTAGGAGAAGTTAGAGAGAAAAAGACAGAGGACTGCCTGAATATGGGCACCCATACATATTATTAAAAGAAAGGCAGCTAGATGGTGTAATAGCCATGGATAAGGCACTAGCCTGAAGTCAGGGTCTCATTTCAATAACATTCACATTCTGGACAATTCACTTAACCCCAACTGCCTTGTCAAAAACAAAAACAAAAACAAAAATTATAAAAAGAGAATTCTTGTTCCTTGAAAAGGGGATCAATAGGAGAACATGGACAACAATCTCATAGGAAGACTGAGCTAAGTAGAGACATTCTGTATTTACAGCGAGATCACAAGTCCTTTGAAATATTGAAACAAATATGGAGATAGTAATATCTTATTGTATCTTCTTCACATAAATATCTCAATACCTACAAATCCAAGTTCTTCCTCCAGCCCTGACTCTAATTATTATTTCCAGTGTTACCAAAAATCTGTTAATTACAAAACACCATGGCAACCTTTTTCTTAAACTTTCCACAGCATTTGACACTATTGATCATCACTTCCTCCTGCATACTTTCTTCTCTTTGATATTATTTTCTTTTTCTCTTTTCAGTCATGTGATCTTCTGAAGAGCTTTTTGGGCTCCCCCATTTCGCTTTCCTACTGTTAGTGCTTCCCCTCTGAAATTACCTTCTGTTTACAATTTACATAATATTTAGGTACAGTTTTTTTTTTTTAAATATTGTCTTCAACACCTTTAAAGCAGGGACTATGGTTCTTGCCTTTCTCTATATCCTCAGTGCTTAGAATGATGCTTGTAGAATGATCACTAGTTCTCAGTTTTTCTTAATTGGATCATCAACCATGTGTAAGTGTATCAGAAGACACACGGGCCTTCTCTTTTCTCCCTATACTCTCTCTGTTCTTGAGTTCATTAATCCTATAAGCTCAATTTTTATTTCTATGAAGATGATTCCCGCTTCTACTTAGCCAGTTCTCACTTCTTTCAGAAGCTCTACTAATAATCCCACCAAGTACTGGGATTCCTATTAAGTATCTATCTGACTATCCTATACATATGTCAAAATCAACATGATCCAAATGCAAATTTTGGACAACTAAATGGATGAAAATTTCTGAATTTATCTCTAAACTTACTCCTTTTCCTAATTTCCTTATTTCTTTGTGTTCATCCAGGTTTAAAATCATAGTTATCTTTTAATCCCCAACATATTTTAATCAATCCTGTTTATTCAATTATTACAATATTTAGTATTAGTATTTTTCTGTGATGAACAGTCATGGTTTAGGCTATAATCACTTTTAATGTGGACTTCTGTAATCACATTTTAATTCTTTCTCCTTGAGTCCTATATCCTCTCTGTAATCCATCCTCCACTTAGTTACCACAAATGAAATCCCCCAAATATATAGTCAAATAGATCTCATCTCAAACTTCTACCATTATTCTTCATTCTTTTCCCTTCCTGGATTGACACTGACCTTATCCCCAACCTCATAGGAGGAAACCCTAAATCCCCTTTCTGCTGTGACTCTTATAACCACCCTATCCTTCCCAAAGGCGAGACACAAATTTGTGGAGTACACTCACCATGTATTGTAAGGACTTTTGCCATCTTCCTTGGAAGTGCACACTTAACATTTATAGATCCATTCCATTTATTTCCATGTAGCCTAGACCTGAATTCTCATGTTTTAGATCATTTAGAGTATGAACTCCTTAAGAATAAGGAATGTCTTCTTTTCTTTGAGTTGTTAGCACTTAGCATACTGCTTTGCACATAGTGAATGCTTAATACATGTTTTCATTCATTCATTCATTCCTTCATTCATTCTTCATTGGCCTTCAATGACCCTTACTTTCTGGTATGTTTCCAGGTTTTTTTCATACTGCATATCTTTCATAAACTCCACACTTTCCCCAAATTACCCACTGTACTATATAAGACATTTAATCTCCTATTGTGTGATCTTGTACAGGCTTTCCCAAATAGCTTGAATATTCTCCCTCCCTCACCCTTTCTTCTAGGAAACTCTGTTCCACTTAATGCTCAAGTCAAGTGCTTCCACATAAAGTAGTTCAGGATCTGTTCATTGTGATCACTTGCCCATACTAAAATTACTTTGAATGTTTATTATTAACTTATCTGTGCAAATATTTCTGCTTCCTCAGTATAATGTAAGCTTTTGGGAGGGCAGGGTTGTTAATTTTTTTTTTTTTTCTTTCTATTCCTACCACCTAGCATGGTGTCTGGATATTTTAATATATCAGATATTAAGTTTGGGACTTAATAAATGCCAGTTGAATTGAATTAATTTGAAGATCACTGGTTCTAAATGTCTTTCTGAGTGATTATAATTGGGGGTAGGGAAGAGAGGGGATGAAGAAAAGATACAGAAAGGTCAGACAGAAACATAACCCTGTAGTACATACCACTGGAGAAATTCTTTTGACTAGTAAGAAACCTTACAATTCTACTAAATCTGATCTGCTTATTAGCAAAACAAATAAATAAAAATAAATCATGAATAAAAACATTTAGAGAGTAACACCTAATTTAATGTAATACAGCAAAAAAAATTACTTTGAAGAATTCTTTCTTCACAAAGAAGAATTTATATATCAACAGAGATAATGCCTATTTGGATTTTGAGCATCACCACATTTTTAGATTTTCAGCTTTTGCACTCTGCTTTCTGAAGCAATTATTTGTTTCAAAATAGTGAATAGGAAAAAGAATAACATCATTTCCCCACTGGTATGTTGCCCTTGTTTCTAGCCTACTTCCTTAACACCCTGTTCTACTTTGAGCCCTCTGTAGGTTCTTTGGAAACTTCTCCCCCAACCCTCAACAGTATATACATAGAGATTCTATTTAGCCTTGATTTGCTCTTATTTTAAAAGAGGTGTTTTCAGTTTGGAACTGTTCAATTATGTCACAGATGGGGAAGTCTCCCATAGGACAAGGAGCTAAAAAAAAATCATCAGGATATTACATTTTTTTTTTAACACTCTTAAAACAAAGAAAAAAAATAGAATTCTTTTTCAATTAAAGTCTCTAACTTGGCCTTAGGATTTTAAAACAGTCATTCTCCAAAGATCTTATCTTCCCAAGAGTGGGAGTGGCAAATTTAAGCTGCAAATCTCTTATGAATTGAGACTCTTGCCCTAATTGGTGCTATTGAATAATAAAAAAGTTAGTAAAGCATATGTGACTTGACTAAAAAAGACCAGGGTTCTGTGAAGGAAGTTTAGAGGTGCTCATTTATCTCTCTGGTCTTTATTCATCATAGGTGGTTTGATTAAACCTGAATTTTGGGCCCACATATAGTTTGTGAAGTAGCAGCTTCTGAATGATTTTTTGAAGCTCAGTAGAGTGCTGAGTATATAGTTTTAGAATTACATAAAATTATGGAACATTCAAATCAGTATAATAAACCTTTTCCTACTAAATAGGACAAATGTATTTATTTTAAACTATGGGCACAGTTTTCCTCTGTCTTTATTCTTTATATATTTATATTTAAGATTTTCTTGTTCATGACATAATTGAACAGTCCCAAAATGAAAACACCTTCTTTTAAAACAAGAAGAAATCAAGACTAAATAGAATATTTTATTTGTATAATATTTATTTGTACATATATTTGTATTTTTATTTCTTTTTATATTTAGTATTGACCAACATTTGATGTTTTTGTTTAGCATTCTTTCCACATATATTGAAAAAAGCATTATCATCCCCATAAACATTTATTAAACAATTACTGTGTGATAAACCCTGAAGATCAAAAAACAAAACAAAACAAAACAAAACAAAAACCAAGTCCCTGCCTTCACAAAGCCAGTATTACCTTGGGAAGACCTTGTGATAAGTGATAACGCTTTGCATATAAAAACAGTGTAAATGGGAGATAATCTTGGAAGTGGGGTAGTAGATGGTGCAGTGGGCAAGAGTGCCAGGCCTGGAGCAGGAAGATGAGTCTTTTGAGTTCAAATCTAGCCTCACATACTTAGTATCTGGTTAAGTCACTTAATCCTGTTTGCCTCAATTCCTCATTTATAAAATGAGCTGAAAAAGTTAATGACAATGCTCAAATAGGGTCATCGGAAGTGACTACAAAAGGACTCGAATACACTTCATAAACCGACTAAATTAAACTACTAGCTAGTCAAATGAGGTCATGAAGAGTCGGACACGACTGAAAATGATGGACCTGCAACACATCTTGGGGGAGAGGAGGGAGTTGGGGTAGTCGGTCGAGACCAGGCCACCCAAATTCAACATCTCCAGGATCCGTCCCAGCCCAGAAAGCCCCTTACGTTGTGTGCCAGCTCTCCTGTTAGGTTGATCAACCCCTCCAAGACCATCCAGCTCCTTTGCCTCCAGCCCCGTAGCCCCGTGGCCAGGAACCCCATCTCTCTAAACGTTAACATTGCTCCCTGGATAGTTAGGTCAAGTGCTCTACCTGTGGGCCTCAAGCTCCTATCTGTTGTTAGGTTTCTGTCTCCACAGGGACGCTGTCACCTCACCTGGAACGTGGCACTTTTCCGGTGAGCTAGCAAAGGCAAAGAGGGAATGAGCCCAGCTCCTTTTGGGGATTCCATAAACAGTCCAGAAACAGGAGGAGCAGAAACCTGTTCGAGACACCAGACCTGTAGCACAGGTAGCCGGGAAGCTGCCCTGACCCTGGAGAAGTAACTAGAGCAGTTGCTCAAGTCTTCTGCCAAGAGGCCCCCAATCTGTGGGACTTCTGGAGGACTGCTGCTGAGAGGGGAGGTGCAGCTGCTAAAGCTCTACCTCCTTTGGCCACGTGCAATTGGGGCCTCAGGCTGAGTCCCGCCACTACCTGTTAGAGAGCTGTGGGCTGGAAAAAGGCAAACCTTCCTGTGGATCTACTCTGGGCTCATGCTCTTGGCCCCACTCAATCCTAGAAGAGTGGATAATAAAGCTTTCTCACCTCAACCACAAAATGTCGGTAAGTCACCGAAGTTTAATTAAACACCTACCATGTGCTAGTGTTGAGCAATGGAAAAAGTCAAAACAAATAAAAAACAACTCCTATTCTCAAGGAGTTCTCAATCTAAAAGGGAGACAGACCAACATGGGTACAACTATATAAATTATATGTGTATGTGTGTATATACACACACATCTATGCACATGAATATTATTATTGATGTAGTAATAAATGTTACTATGTAACATATATAAATATGTGTATACACATTTATCTATAGACATGAATATTGTTATTGATATAATAATAACAAATCATTATTACTAGGTAATATATAGTATATACATACAGATATTATTGATATAGTAATACATTATCTTTACTGTATTCTATAGTATGTATATATATATAAATGTGTGTATACACACATCTGTACACATAAATATTATTGATATAGTAATAAATTATTATTACTAGGTAATATGTAGTGTATATATATTTGTATTTGTAAATTATGTGTATACACACATCTATACACATGAAAATTATTATTGATACTGTAATAAATTATAGTTACTATGTATTATATAGAACTATATAATAGTAGGTGGGAAAGGTAGAAAGGGGCCAGATTATGAAGCATTTTTAAACCAAACAGATAACTTTATAGTTAATCCCAGAGGTAATGAATGGAAAGCCACTGGGATAAATGTTTCTATATATGTGTGTAACTCAAGTTTCTGAGATACTTTCAGACTAGGACTCTCCAGTCTGTCACATATACACAGCTCTCCTCAGACACTAAATATTAGCAGAAATAAGTCTGAGTCTATCCTTCCCATTTTTTCTATTGATTATGGCTGTCTGATTTTATACTAAAGTGTTTAAGGCTTTCCCTTCAGATTGAAGCCTCATTATCTAAACATATATTAAAGTTCTTGCTAAGAGCAGATTCTTAAGATTTTAATAAAAAAAGAAGAGAAAAGAAAAAAAAAAAGAAATATTTCTGTAGCATTTCAGGCATCCTTTCAAACTCTTATCTCCCTAAATCTTATTTTCACTCTTGTCCTTCTTACTAAGTTCCTAATATCGCAGACTGCAAGAGGGTTACTACCAATAGGACATCTTCAAATTAAATTATACTTCTTCACTTTAACCCTGGCATCCTTATGAGCAACATTAAATAAGGTGTAGCATCCTTTCCTAATGAAACAAGCTGTATCATGTAGAGATTGCCAGTAGGTCTTTTACTTTCATGAAGTGCTGGGGTAAAATATGCAATAAAGCAAGAAAAAGGATATATGTGTACATACATATATACATATGAATATACATATGTATATGCACTGATAAATAGATATGTATACACACTAACACTTATATGTAAATTTAATTGTGTGTATGTATATAATAGGGACAACTGAAGAGGCAACTGTGAATCTAGATCTTTTTGACTTCCAAGTTAGTTCTCCATCTACTATACCTTATTATTTCTATGTAAGAGTAACTTAATAAGCTGGTTAGTCCATAAGCAGTTAGTCTGTAATTGCTGAAGTTAGTTAGCAAGCATTTTTCAAGTGCCAACTATATGAAAAAGCCTTTTATGTGGAATTTTACTGTTCTGTTGGCACTTTCTTAATACAGAAATTAACTGTTTCTCCACTAAAACATACTCTAAAAAATACCAATCCATCAGCTGTGGCTTTCTTTCCTCTTATTTTGTTTGAGCTTCTTTCTCTTCCATTTCTTTTTTTCTTGCATTGCTCTTCTTCAAAATAGCAACTTATATAAAAAAATCAATTATATTCAAATTCAAATTTTACATATCAGTAAGAGAGCTGTAGTTATAAATTTTCCATTAATTAAGTTTGGCTGGTTACTATGTAGGCAAACTATAGTATTTATTTAATGTATATTGAAAAACAAAGGCATGCTTAAGCATTGAATTATTTACAGCTAGCTCTCCCAAAACCTACCATATTCTCTGGTGGCTCTGGCAATGGTGGTGATTATATTTATAGGTCTGTCTTCTTTGTCAAAACTGGCAGTGGCTTTTTTGACACCAGTAACAAATGACATTGATCCTTAATCCTTCAGTTTATAGTTTAAAAGAAAAAAAAGGAACAGCCATATGAAAACCACCATATTATTGGCTCTTAAAATCATACTTCCCTACACCAAAGTAAAAAAAAACAAACATTTAAGAAACTGGGACTGACTTTTATTAAGGATACTGTGGGAAGCAGGAAGGCTGAAGTCATCCATTTATGTTCCTTGGTCTATTTCTCTTCTTGCACTTCTTAAGGGGCAAATAAATAGGATTTACTGAAAGGATCATAGATCTAGAGTTAGAAGGGACTTTAAAAGCTGAGTAATCCAAACCTCATATTTAAGATGAAAATATTGATGAAAATAAGATGAAAAAGACTTGCCCAGACTACTACAGGGAATAAGTATCAGAAGTGTGTCTTGGGTTCTCTGACTATAGGACAGCTACATGGTTCAGTGGAGAGAGTGCTGGGCTTGACGTCAAGAAGACCTGAGTTCAAGTATGGCATTGTATACTCCATATATCTATAAATCACTTGCCCAGGGCTTGCCTTACTCCACTGAAGAAGGAAATGTCAAACCACTACGGTGACCTTGCCAAGAAAATGCCATGGACAGTATGGTCTATGGGACTTATGACTAAACAATTACCCGTGACTGTGGAATCTGTACTTTTTTCTAGTGTCCCACAATTTCTTTAGAAGATATTTAGCATCCTAGCTTTGGCAATACAAGAAGAAAAAAAGATTAAAGGAATTAGAGTAGGACATGAGGAAACCAAATTATCACTCTTTACAGATATGATGGTATACTTAGAGAACCTTAGAAAATCAACTAAAAAACTATTAGAAATAATTCATAACTTTAGCAAAGTTGCAGGATGCAAAATAAATCCACATAAAACATCAGCATTTTTATACATCACTAACAAAATCCAACAGCAGGAGAAACAAAGAGATATTTATTTAAAATAACTATTGATAGTATAAAATATTTGGGAATCTATCTGCTAAGGAAAAGTCAGGAACTATATGAGCAAAACTACAAAACATTTTCCACATAAATAAAGTCAGATCTAAACAATTGGAAAAATATCAAATACTCCTGGATAGGTCAAGTAAATATAATAAATTCAATACTACCTAAACAAATCTATTTATTTGGTGCTATACAAATCAAACTCCAAAGAAATATTTTGCTGATCTAGAAAAAATAACAACAAAATTCATCTGGAAGAACAAGAGGTCAAGAATTTCAAGGGAATTGATGAAAAAAATGCAAACGAAGGTGGCCTAGCTGTACCAGATCTAAAACTATATTGTAAAGCAGTGGTCACCAAAACCATTTGGTACTGGCTAAGAAATAAGAGTAGTTGATCAATAGGTTAGGTTCACAGAACAAAATAGTCAATGACTATGGTAACCTAGTGTTTGACAAACCCAAAGACCCCAGCTTTTGAGATAAGAATTCACTATCTGATAAAAACTTCTGAGAAAATTGGAAACTAGTATAGCAGAAACTAGGCACTGACCCATACCTAACACTGTATGGTTCATGATTTAGACATAAAGAATGATATAAACAAATTAGAAGAACATAGGATAGTTCGCTTCTCAGATCTGTGGAGGACGAATTTGTGACCAAAGAAGAATTGGGATTTATTATTGATCACAAAATAGATAATTTTGTTTATAGTAAGTTAAAAAGTTTTTGTACAAACAAAACTAATACTGACAAGATTAGAAGGGAAGCAATAAAGTGAGAATATATTCAAAGGTCCTGATAAAGGCCTCATTTCTAAAATATATAAAAGAATTGACTCAAATTTGTAAGAATTGAAGCCATTCTCCAATTGATAAATGGTCAAAGGATATGAACAGAATTTTCAGATAAAGAAATTGAAATTATCTCTAGTCATATGAAAAGGTTCTCTAAGTCACTATTGATCAGAGAAATGCAAATTAAGACAACTCTAAGATACTATTACATACCTCTCAGATTGGCTAAGATGACAGGAAAAAATAATGACAAATGTTGGAGAGGATGTGGGCAAACTGGAGTACTGGTACATTGTTGGTGGAACTATAACAGATTCAACTATCCTAGAGAGCAATTTGGAACTATGCTCAAAATGTTATCAAACTGTGCATATAACTCTGATCCAGTAGTGTTTCTAGTGGGCCTATATCCCAAAGAGATCTTAAAGGAGGGAAAGGGATCCACATGTGAAAAAATATGTCAGCCCTTTTGTAGTGGCAAGAAATTGGAAACTGAATGGATGCCCATCAATTGGAGAATGGCTTATTAAATTATGGTATAGGAATGTTATGGAAAATTATTGTTCTTTAAGAAACAACCAGCAGGATGATTTCAGAAAGGCCTGGAGAGACTTACATGAACTGATGCTAAGTGAAATGAGCAGAACTAGAGATTCACGGCAACAAGAAGACTATAGGATGATCAATTCTGATGGACGTGACTCTCTTCAACAATGAGATGATTCAAACCAGTTCCAGTTGTTCAATGATGAAGAGAGCCATCTACACAGAGAGAGAGGACTGCAGGAACTAAGTATGGTTCACAACATAGCATTTTTACTCTTTTTTGTTATTGTATGCTTGCATTTTATTTTCCTTCTCTCTCTCTCTCTCTCTCTCTCTCTCTCTCTCTCTCTCTCTCTCTCTCTCTCTCTCTCTCTCTCTTACTGGCTTTATTTAATTTTTCTTGTGCAGCACGATAATTGAATAAATATGTATGCATATATTGGATTTAACATATATTCCTACCGTGTTTAACATATATTGGAGTACTTTCCCTCTAGAGGAGGGTATAGGGGAAGGGAGGAAAAATTAGAACACAGGGTTTTGCAAGGACTAATGTTGAAAAATTGTCCACACATATGTTTTGAAAAATAAAAAATCTTTAATAAAAAAAAAGTTTGCAAAAAAAGGAAAATATTTAGCATCCTACCATCACATTTTACAAGTTCATTAGTCCATGAAAGGTTCAATGCTCAAGACAAAAATCAATACCCACCTCAAGTAGACAAACTGAGTCCTGTGGATTTAGGTTCTCTTCTTGTTGGATAATGATATTGTGGAAAATACCTCCATCACCCTTTTTAAATATGAGGAGGTGGGCAAGTTGATCTAACATTCCGTGACTTTGGGAAGCTAGAAAACCTGAGTTTGAGCTTTAGTTCTCATACTTTCTGGTTATGAAACCTTGGACAAATCATATAATCTCCCTCAGTCCCAAATTTCTTATCTGTAAAGTAGGAATAATAAATAGCACCTCCATCATAGGACTTTTGTGAGGATTAAAATAATATTATTCTGATATGTATATGTATGTCTATATGTATGTACATATACATAGTATATGTAATCTGTGTCTATATGTACATATGTATGTGTATATGTTGAAAATATATTTTAAACATGTAATAGAGTTTATAAAGCATGTTAAGATTTATATACAGTATTTTATAGGCATATTATATATAGTAATATATAGTTATATGTAAATGTGTTACATATACATATATATGTATATGTAGCAACATAGTATTTTATGTCTTAAAATCCTATATAAATTCTAGCTATTGTTATTATTAGTTAGCAGGCTTTTCAGATGTTTGGTAAAGTTGATGCTTAAATAATTCTTCTAATTATCCATAATCTTCTTTATATTACAGATTTAGGGAGAAGGCACGACTAGAGAGCCAGCTCCTACTTGTTTAAAATTTACCTGTTTAATCTTCACCATGGCCTTACAGAAAAACCCCAAATAGGTCTCTGTGCTAGGAGTTCCAAAGAAAAAAGAGAAGAGAAAATGATTTTTCCTACATTGTAAATGTAACATAATATAAACTCCTAGGAATAAGTATTATTTCATTCTTTTTATTTGCATCTCCCACATGACAGAAGGTAAGTAGACCTCATAATAGCAGGTCAATTTACATTTTTTGTAGTCATAGTTTCCAATTATATAGTTTTATAAATATCACTTCACTTGAAACTCAAAAATAACTTAGTATCAATATTAATCATGATAAGATTGAAGTGGATACATGAACTATATATAGTTAAAAGTTTTTGTGCAAATAAAACAAATGTAGCCAGGATCAGAAGGAAAGTAGAAAATTGGGGGAAAGTCTTATAGAAAGTTTATCAAATGTTATGATGCCTATTTTATAAATTATGCAACTGACTCTCAAAGAAGTTAGTTCCAAGATCACACAGCTATTAAGTGTCTGAACTAGAACTCAAATTAAGTTTTTCTGAATATTCTGACTCCTTTAGAAGTGTGGAGATCATTTGATTCATTTCTTACATTTTTACATTTAGGAATTTTGGCCATATTATCATCCGCTAAGTAGAGAAATGATATTCCTAATTCTCAGTTCCAATTTTATAAGCGATGAATCAGTGAGTTGCTAGTATTCTTGACTAAAATCAGGAATTACACATGAATGGGTAAATAGGCATTTATTAAATGCCTGCTGTGTGGCAGACACTATGCTAAGAGCTAAAGATACAAATACTAAAAGAATTATACTTTTTCCTTTACAGGGTTTATATAGGAGAAGACTACACAATAGGGGATTGGGGTGGTATCTAGGGAAGGAATTTTTGATCTGAGATATCATAAGAATGGTGTGTTGATCCATAAGACAGTCAACTAAGGTACTGTGTTGAAAGCAATAACACTATTGATTTGATTTAATTATTGTAACCAGGACACCACTGCTAGTATAGTGAATCAGGCACATTTGCATTAGTCAGTCAAAGAATCCCAGGCCTCCAGGAAGAGAGTTTATTAATTGAATGGATTAATTTTTTTCAGGATCTGGGGTGGGGCACAAATTCTGAAAGTCTAAGATCCAGTATTGTTGCAGATTAGGAGAATTGGGGAAGTAACAGAGGGGATGGAAAAATAACCTTGACAGTAGATAGCTGGAGGGACTATAAATCATAATGTGGTCCAAGGAACTTAGATGATTTTGCACTCATTCTATCACCAGTGATGATTTCTTAGTCTTGAGCAGTGGGTTCTGAAAGTGGGTAGATTAATTATCCTGAAGAATGAGGACATAGATTCTGGAAGTCCTGTCTCCAGAAGGTCCATGATCCTTTTCATATCAATTCTTTTGTGGTATCTGCCTGGTGCATTCTGATCCCTTGCAATAATTTATATTTCAAACTGAATTCAAACCAGCTGTTCTTTCCAACTATTTTATTTCTATCAATCAGTGTCAATGCCTCTTTTTCACTTTCAAAGGCACCTTTGACCCTCCTGTCTCTTATATCTCTTAGATTCTATCTATTATCAAGTCTTGACATTTCTTCATTTGAAATGTCTCAGTTTCATCTCCATTCTTTCACCTAATACCTCAGCCAGTCCTTATCCGAATTACTGCAACTTTCTGCTGAGTTAACAATTTGGGTTTCTCTCCCTTTCATCCACTTTGCAAGACAGTCATAGGCATTTTCCCAAATCGTAGTATTTTGATCCAACACTGCCTTGCTCATCAACCTGTACGGGAACCTAACAGATCAGCCACTCTTCAGCATGACATTCAAGACATGCATTTATGCCTTCCTTGCCTATCAGCAGCCTCTCACTATTCTCCAATTTCTAAGTTCCACTTCAAGTCAAGAGGTGTTTTTTTTTTTTTTTTCTGTCAAATGACATAACATACATAAAACACTCTGCAGGCTGTAAAGCATTATATACATGCTAGTTATCATTATTTATTTATTATTGCTATTGTCCTTTTCATCTGGGTGCTCTTCTCCTCTTTACATATGCACAAATGCCCAGCTTAAGCTCTACTGCATCTATAAATTCTTCTCCAGTAACTCACACCTGATCTCACTTTTTTTTTTTTAAAGTCTCTCTTTCACTTGAAATTCTTGAAGTAGAGAACTCAGAAAGTTGGGAAGTTGCCTCTCCGATAACCCTCAGTTCATTTCTCTTCCATGGGAAGTTATTTTTGAAAAAAAAATCCTAGGAAACATCTGGCATATATTCCTTCTTAAGCTCATAGAATCCCTTTGTTGTTGTTGTTTAGTCTTTTCAGTCATGTCTATCTCATCATGACCCCATTTCATATTTTCTTGGCAAAGATACTGGAGTGGTTTGCCATTTTCTTTTCCAATTCACTTTGTAGGTGAGGAAACTGAGGTGATCAGGGTTAAATGACTTGCCCAGGGTCACACAGCTAGTGAGTATCTGAGGAGAATTAAATTCAAGTCTTCTTGACTCCAGGCATAGAGTCAGAAAATATAGTGACCTCGATGCCTTTATAGCCCCTCAATTTCCTTCATAGTACAGCTTAAGTGTCACTTCTTACATGAGGACCCTTCTGATTTCCTCAGTTCTTTAACAGTTTCTCTTCCATTTCTGTGTGTGTATTATCTCCCAGTAGAATATAATTGTTAGTAGAATGCAAAATTCTTGAGGAAAGGTTTTGTTTTTGTCTCTGTATCACAGTGTCTTGCACACAACAGGCACGTAAATGTTGAATTGAACTGAATTGAATCAGCACAACTAATAGCTTTCAGGCTTATGATTCTCCCTATGACAATCCTGTGAAGTAGATAGCCTAAGTGTTATTATCCCTATTTTAAAAATTGGAAAAAGGAGACACAGCAAAGCAAGATAATTTTAGGACCAATTAACATTCATTTATTAAGCCCTTACTTCATTCCTCGCACTGTTTTCAGATATAAAAACAAGGGGTTGATTAAAAAGAGTCCTGTTGTTATAAGCCTGTCTCTCTTAGATGCTGTCTTCTTCATGGAGTTACGGGCATTATAAAAGTATTCATTGTTTTGTACTATCCAGTTAGTGTATGGTGAAGAGAGACCTTTTGACTGACAGTTGAATTGCAACTGAGTGTCCTTTAAAAAAAGATAACTGTCCAGACTGGGTTCTCTCTTTCCTGGTGTCAAATGAGGGATGACATACACTAATCCTGTGAATGGGGATAAAGAGACCCTTCACCCTTACCCATTCCTATTTTGGCCAACTGTGAATACAGGGGTCCGATGTTTTTCCTAGCTCTTTCCTGTCTAGTCTTGATTTTAGATGAAGGAATATTTGAGATAGAACAGACTACGTTAAAAAGTTGTGAACTTTGAAATATTGTGAGAATCACTAGGGCAGTCCAAGAACTAGTGACCATCACACAGCTTGCCAGCAGCTGAGTCCAGACCTATCCTGTCTAAATAACAATACCTTGCTAAAAGACATTTGGGTTCCTTTCTTATCTGTACTTTATTCTCCCCAAATAGGCTACCTGTTAGCTAAGCCCCAAATTTTCAGTATATAAAAAATCTCCCCAAAGTCTTTCTAATTGCGAGACTCTCTTACATGCTAGTCCATTAGTTATGGTGTAAATAAATTTTATTGTAATTAAAAGAGAATCTTTTTGAATTCTTTCAAACTCACTCGGAACCATGATTTTCACACACTTTAGTAGTAACCATTAATGACAATAATGGGACGGGGACTGCCAAGAAAATTCTAGGCACCTCTTAAGGTTAACAAAGAAGTGTAAGGGAAAGATAGAGCCATTCCTCTAGAGATAAGGTAGGACACAGTAAGTGGGAGTTGGGATAAGGACTCCTTCCCTCACTTCCTCCTACTTTAAAGACTACACAAAGATAAAAATATAATAGTCCCTGTCCTCAAGGAACTTACCTTCCAGTACTCATGAAACTACTTAGTGGAAGATCTCAAATTTAACTTCTAGTGTTCTGAGTCCTAAGCCAGTGGTTTCTCCCTTCAAACATATTCCTCCACATAATTTATCACTTACTAAGCACACTCCTCTTTTTATATATGTTAATTTTGTCTCTAGTTAGTGAGACTAGACTCACTAACTAGACTGTAAGATCCTTGACAAGAAGCATCATGTCTTAGAGTTGTTGTTGTTCTTTTATTACACTGCCTTTCCTATTCTTTTCTACTTCAATGACCCCATCCAAGTAACAATGTTGAACACAGAATAGATTCTCAATAAGAATATATTAGTAGATTGATTTAATCTGATCATGCTATCCCTGGAACTCCCTCTTACTCTGTCATATCTGTCTGAATGGTGTCATGTATTATATGAACTAAATGCACTGATAAATAATGTATTTTACAGACGAAAAAGCACACTTTCCTTGCTATTTGCAAATTCAGCACACTTTTGCAAAAAAAAAAAAAAAAAAACAACAACAAAAAACTTCACTATATATTGTGGATATTAAGTCATATATATTGGAGTTGCAGATGTTTGTGTTTTTTTGGGGGGGTGTTGTTTGTTTTTGTAGTTAGTTGCTGTTATATATTATACTGAGAAACTTTCTCATCGTCCAGCAGAAATTTCTGGGAACATGTAGATGGGCTGCCTATTCAACTGTTACTTACAATTCATCTGGTTTTGTTTTTTCTTTATTCATTTATCCTTTCACAAATTATCCTTTGTTCAGGGGTGGAGAGGTAGTGGAGAAAAACACAAAACAGTGAGTGAGGAATATTTTCCACTGACTTTGCCAAACCTGTTAAGGAACATTCCATTTATTCTTCCAAAGCTAATGTTTACCTTTTCTAATCATCATGACTTTCCTCTGAAGTCAAATATGTGAAAAGTTTTTAACCTCCCACTTTAGAAAGACATTTTGTCTATGTCACATAGATATGTACTAGCCACCATTTTTTGAACTGTATTCTATATCAAATATGATTATGAGACAAATCACTGGAATACACTGATAAAAAATAAATTGTTTCCAATCTGTTTTAGCATGCACTGACTATTCATTCTGCATTTTTATAGAGTTGTGGCAAATTCTGTCCTTATAGAAGTGAATTTTCATTTTTCTAAAAGACAGAAAAAAGCACTGATTTCTAAACATAGCTTATACCTCATCTGTAGAGGACATGCTTATACTCCTTTTTCAAGTCCATTAGAAAAAGAACAGTAGTCTTCTGGAATTTTGTTTACTTCACTTGATTTTTTAAAGCTATTGGACGATATTCACTTTTTAAGGGAAAAGAAATAAACATTTTATTTCAAAGTATTTTAAGTACATCTAAGTCATATTGACTTGTTCTTTCACAAGGCATCAGTTGATACTCTCTGGCCTATCTTAGAAGCTGCCTACAAAAACAGTGAATGGTTTTTATCATTTTCTTGATTAGCTTCACTGGCTCAGGAAGAGGGCCTAGGGATAAACAGCATGCAGCTCTTAAAATGCCTCTTCCTTCTCTCCTCCTGGTTTAAAAAAGTCAAATTCTAGGTACAACTTCTACAGTGACTGTAAGTATTTCACTAACAAGATTTTTTTTACATAGCAGGAAAATAAAGCAACAATCATATTGCTCACTTCAATCAGCAAGCATTTATTAAGCTCCAGTTGTATATTAGGGATTTGCCCGAGTCCTGCAGAGACAAAGACAAAATGAAAAACTTCCTTGTCCTTTATAAACTCATAGTCTAGTTAGGGAGACATGCACATATACAAGACTTTTTGCACATGCACAGGTCTTTACAAGAGAAAAAAGGGCAATCTTGAGAGACTAGCAGACTGGAGTATCACAAAAAAACACTTGAAGGAAATTAAGAATTCTGAGAGATGGAGGTGAAGAGAAGTGCATTAGACTCAGGAAGAACAACCACTACAAAGGTATTGGATGAAGAAATGACCTGCCAAATATAAGAACAAAGCCCATTTTATAGGGTAGCAGAACATGTTGAGGTATCTATCTATGGTGATTGGTAGCCAGAGTTTTGGACTTGGAGTAGGAAAGATCTGGATTCAAATCCCAGCTTAGACACTTAGTAGATGTGAGACTTTGGGCAAACCAACCTCTGTCTCTATAAAATTAGGATAATATTAGCAGTTACTTCCCCCCCAAGGTTTTTACAAGGATAAAAATGAGATAATATTTGTAAAGTTCTTTGAAACCTTAAACTATATAAATGTTAATGCTTGTTATTACATGTAGGACATTAATATGCAGTAGATTGGGAAATTTAATTTGGGGCAGGAGATGTAAGGCTTTAAAATTGTCAAAAAGAGTTTATATTTTATCCTAAAGATAAGAGGATTACCACAGTTTATTGAGGAGAGTGACCGGTTTCTATTTCTCTTCGCTCTTCATCCACATCCTCTCCATGTATTTCCAGGATATAGAGGAACAAGGGGACTCCACCAGGCCTTTCTACATTCTTTCATTCTTCCTTAGATCTGAGTTCAAGCTTGGGTATAGGGAAGCCATAATTCTTGTAGCTGTAGCTTTTTTTTCTTATGCACAGAAGTAGAGGAAGTATGCTGAAACTTCTTAGCCAGACCAGAGGGGCAAAGATTGAAAGGTTTCTCTGTTTCTCCTGTATCACACACATGTCAAAGAATCAGGCTTTGTAAATATACTTAACTTTCTAAGGATGATTTTCTCTTTTCTCTTTCTGTCTTTCCTTTCTTCCCTTCTTTCACTCTCCCTTCCTCCCTCCCTTTTTCCCTTCCTTTCTTCCTTCTATCTTTTTTTCTTTCTTTTGCTTCCCTCTGTCCTTTTTTTCTTCCCTTTTTTTAGAGGTAGGAATTAAATGCTTCTAAAAGAATAAGAACTAAATTGGATTTAAGCCAAAAATTGTTTTAAAAAGCAAGTTCTTATAAATATAACAGTTTTAAATCAAAGTCCCAAAACAACAAAAACCCTGGAAATTCTGGCTTTAGCTTAAAACTCTGTCATTAACTCATCCCTTTGGAACATAATAGAGAACAATACCTTCTCACATCCCTACAGAGCCCTTTGTTCTGCTATCCTAGTGCACTTAACAATGAATAGTTAAAATTAGCAATAGAGCAATAGATTTCCTAAAGGAATTATTTTAGACAAATGGAAGCAAAACAAATCACTTTCAAGTTTAGATTTAATATCCCAATGATGAGAATTCTCTTTATCACAACTGGCAATATCTTTTTTAACTGCAGGGTCAGGTTGGGGGAGGAAACATATGATTACTAAGGAATAGGGAGTGAGCCTGTTCTTTTTTGGGGTATAGAATTGCCATATTAGGAAACTCCTTCCATTGTAGATTATAATTTTCTCTGAAATTTGTGGTCTTAGACTTTGTTCTAGGATATTAAAATGCAATTATCAATAAATATAAATTATTAATGAAATATAAATTAATAATTAAGATTACTTAGGGAGGGCCATAGAGGTAGGAAACATCAGAAGGAAAACTTGAACCCGAGTATTTCCTGATTCTGGGATCACTCTTTTTAAAAATATTTTATTTTTCCAAATTAATGCAAAGGTAGTTTTCAGCATTTATCTTTGTAAAGTCTTGTATTCCAAATTTTTCTCCCTCTCCCCCATCCCAAGACAGCAAGCAATCTGATACAGGTTATACGTGAGCAATTCTTCTAAATATATTTCTATATCACACTGTGGAAGAAAAATCAGATCAAAAAAAAAAGTACAAGAAAGAAAAAAATACAAGTCAGCAACAATAATAGAGGTGAAGTATAATACTATCCTTTGATCCACAGTCTTCATTGTCCTCTCTCTGGATGTGAATGGCATTTTCCATCCCAAACCTTGAATCCCTGAATTGTTGAAAAATGATATGTTAATCACAGTTGATCATCACATAATCTTCTTACTGTGTACAATGTTGTCTTGGTTTTGCTCACTTCACTTAGCAGCAGTTCATATAAGTCTTTCTAGGCTTTTCTAAAATCAGCTTTTTCATCATTTCTTACAGAGCAATAATATTCCATTTTTTCATTTACCCAAGTGAGAGCATCTACACAATCTCTTATTTCTTTGCCCCTACAAAAAGAGCTACTATATACATTTTTGCACATGTAGGGTTCTTTTCCCTCTTTTATGATTTCTTTGAGATATAGACATGACTTCATGCTCTGTCCATTGTGCTATCTAATTGTCCCTAGACTCTTTTATACAACAAAGAATAAACATTGTTGGAAACATATAAACTGGGATCTTTTGATGTAAACTTGGTTGCATTAGAAACCGTTTTCACTAGGGGAAAAAACCCTTCAAAATAACTTTGAATTATAAGGCCTTCTGTTTTACATAGCCATATAATCTATTTTTATACTATGATTCATACACCAATGTACCTTGCTGCATAGTAGATTTAGTCCCTGGAAAGGGGTAGGGAGAGGGAAAGGACTTGTGATTTCATTCATTTAAGCAATTCCCATCTAAGGTAACTTCTACCAATGCAAACGGGTTTTAGAGAGCTGCCAGGGAACGTTGAGCAGTTAAATGATTTTCTCTGGAACCCAGGGGAGCTGGAACCAACTCAAATACTAACTGATTTTTAAGTTTTTAGTGTGAATATTTATGCAAAGGAAGAGAATTCTACTAATCATGGATCAATTTATCATTTGCTTGATGGCCTAGATTTTAAAAAGTAATGATGAAAATGGTAATAATTTAGATTAAATTTTAACTGTGACATGATTCTCGAGACCCAGAAGTTGAACATTTGCCTGCACAAAACATTTGCCTGGTTCACACAGCCTGTATGTATCAGAAGCATGACTTAAACCTCAATGTTCTTGGCCCTGACGCTAGCTTTCTTTCCATTTATACTGTGTTTCCTCTCAAATTCAGTAATATCTCAGTTCAAATTATGTCTCTGTTCAGGATAATATACATATGCATGTCTTACCAGTCTATGTGCAATGAGGTCTGGCACATGCCCAGATCACCCAAAATGGAGACATCCACATGAGGTGTTGGTCTACCATATGTTTGGTAGTAGCATTTTCCCATTGACTGAATGATCAGAACTAGCTGCATCTTTAAAGCTATCTGATGCTCTCTGTCTGTCTCTTTGTCTCTGTCTCTGGCTCTCTCCCTCTCCCTCTCTATTTCTCTGTCTCTTTCTGTCTTTGTCTCTGTCTCTCTCTGTCTGTCTTGAAGCGAGTTGTGGTCCCTTTAAGAAACTGCATTTGTTATTCCTTTCAGATTTATTTGTGATTCCTTTCTGATTCTCAACCCCTCCTGGCTGATGCATTATCAATCCAGGAATCTAGGGTCTTTGATTCATAAATCCTGGTCAAAAACATCCCTTTGAATTCCTATAGGAGATCTGGGCTTGTTCCAGCCCCCATTGGATCTGAGCCAACTTGGGACTCCACCCATGGGCCCTCTTTAGCTAAATCTCTCATTATAAAAAGAGCCAAACTAAAATCCTCTCTTTGCAGAGGTGCCGAACATGCCAGCTACACCATGCTTGGCATTCCAAGGAGCCTCTGTCCACTGGAATACATTTTCCAGTGCTATCCTCTCTTTATCCTCACCTATTTCCTTAACTAGACTTCAAGCTTACTTCCAATCCCCATAAGAAGCCTCTTTTATCAATCTAGGTTTTTGGGTCTGTAAATTCCTTTACAGAGAATTTCTTGTGCCACCAGAATGGAGTCCCCAAAACTCCCCACCCTTGTACCAAAACCTACCTTGAACCCCGAACCTGCCACTAGACCTCATTTAACTCCCTGACCACCAGAAACTTTAATTCATTTGGGTTCCCCAAATCTAAACCTCATCAGTCTTTCTCTCTATCTGCCTGTCTGTCTCCCTCTCTCTCTCTGACTCTGTCTCTCTCCCTCTGTCTCTGTTTTCCTCTGTGTGTCTCTCTCCCTCTCTGTCTCTGTCTTTGTCTCTGTGTCTCTCCCTCTCTTTTTCTCTGTCTCTGTCTCTGTCTATTTCTCTCTGTCACTCTCCCTCTCTCTCTCTCTCCATCTCTGTTTGTCCCTGTTTTTGTATCTGTCTCTCTTCCTGTCTCTTTCTGTCTCTGTCCCTCTCTCTTGTGTAGATAAGAGTAAAAGAAGTCTTTAGTTACTGAAGTCAATCAGAGTAAAGGTCTAGAAGCCACATTTCCTTGCCTGGAGGCCATTTTTGGCTTCTTTCATTCATCCTTTTCACTTCTAGGTAAAGGCAGTGGAGTTCTGGACTTCAGTGCTCATGGGGACATAGGAGTCCAAGATTCCAATGTTGGAACTAGCCCCAAATGAAATCCTGAGAAACTAGAGCTCTAGAACCTTACCCAAGGGGACTTTGGACTATGAATTTGATAGGACTAATGCCTTGTATAAACCAAATTAAACTGTGAGCTTACTCTGATCTCTCTCCCCAGACACCTAAGTGTGGCCTCCTGGCACTGAGGGAAATGTTCATTTTTGTTATTATATCTTTCAAGCATGTGAAAGGTAATCTGACTTTTATATGATTAAGTGGAACTGGGATATATGAACCACTAACATTGGGGAAACTCAACCTATCGGGTAGCTCTGGCAGAAGAGATTTTTCCTAAATCTCATAAATTGAGGGGGGGAATTAAATATAGCCAACCTGGCCTCCAGGCAATGGGGACCAGAGAATTCATGTTACCTAAAGAAAGTCTCTAAAATGTCCCTACTTCCTTTCTCTTCATTCTGGTATTACTATGGATTTTTAAATACTCTTGTACTTAATACCATGACAATGAAAAGACTTGGTTGACTCAGAGAGAGAAGTTAAAGGAATAAAATCAGAGTGAATGTTACTTGAATGCTCACTTGAGGACACATAGAATTTGATTTGAATGCTGTTTGCTTCATTTTGTCTTAATTCAAGATTTTTGTTGACTAAGAGAGGCACATCAATTTAATTTTTTATTTGATGGACACTGGCTCTCATAAGTCAATGAACTATTTAGGGATGCTTAGGAGAGATGAATTAACCTCACTTTCATTCCTTCAACAAACATTTATTAAAGACTTCTTATATGTTAAATATTGGTGATATTAAGCAAAATAATAATAATGATGATGATGACTAGCATTTACATAGCATTTTAATGTTTTTCAAAATACTTTACAAATATTTAATTTTATCATCACATCAATTCTGAGTGGAAGGTGGGGGCTGTTATTATCTCCTTTTTGTCCATGGGGAAATTAGGACTAAGTGAGTTTACATGACTTTCCAAGGGTCACATAGTTTGTAGCTCTCTGGGAAGGATTTGAACTCAAGTTTTCCTGTTTCCTTAGTGACTAAGTGGAGCAATGGATAGAGCACTAGGCCTAGAGTCAGGAAGTCTTAAGTTGAAATACAGTCTTAGACATTTACTAGCTGTATGATCCTGGGCAAGTCATTTAAGCTTGTTTGCCTCAATTTCCTTATCTGTAAAATAAATTGGAAATAACAAACCACTCCAGTCTCTTTGTCAAGAGGTGAGTTGGACACAGCTGAAATATTTTCAACAATGAAAAATTTCCTGACTCCAATTCCAGTGCTATGCATGCATGCATGGGTTCTATCCACTGTATCATCTACTTGTCCTAAACAGTGTCTGCCCTCAAGAAAATTAGTTATTATTGGGAAGAGGGGTATTACATGTCAGTCTTTAACTAACATTCATTAAGCACTTCTGATGTATCAGGCATTGTGATAAGTGCTCTAGACAAAGAAAAACAAAAGAAGGAATTTGCTCTGAAGGAATTTGATTGTAAGCTAAAGGGGAAGATGACATGTAAACAACTATGTATAAAATATATACAGGATATGTGAAGAGTCATCTCAGAAGAAAGGCACTAAAATTATGGAGGAATACAAAATTCTTCTTGCAGAAGGTAACACTTTGCCTGACTCTTGAAAGAAATCAGAGAAGCCAAGTGTAAAAAAATATGAGGGACAGCCTTGTAGGCATGGGAGACAGGCAGTAATAATGACTGGAAAGGCCAGAAAGGAGCCTCGTATCCCTGAGGGAAGAGATCATGAGAACGATGAAGGTAAGAAGACAGGAGAGGTAGGAAGGGGAGGGGTTATGAAGGACTCTAAAAGCCAAACAAGGTTTTCTATTGGATCATGGAGATAATTAGGGAGACCCTGGAGTTTAGGAAAAGGGAATTTGACAGCTAACTGACATGGACACAGATGACTAAATACAATATAACTTAAGGGTGATGACAGTATTAATAATTGGAAACATCAGGAGGACTCCATGGAGGAAGTGGTGACTGAAAAAAGCCTTCAAAGAAAGTAAGGATTCTGAAGAGTATATATGAACTGGCGTTTATAGTCCAGTAGTTTAATTTGATTTGAGGCATCTCAGTGGCAAAGTAGATGGCATCCTGGGGATCAGAAAGACCAGAATTCAAATCTAAATACTTTAGATATTTACTAACTTTATAATCCCAGGCAAGTCATTTAATCTCTATTGTGTTAGTTTCTTCACCTCTAAAGTAGGAAAAATAATAATAACTACCTCTATGGTTGTTGTGAGGATCAAATGAGATAAAATTTGCAAAGTTCCTAGCAAATACCTAACTTGTGGTAGTCATTATGTAAGTGTTTATTTCTCCATGTGTAAAAATGCAGGTGGAATTAGGATCATCTGGATCAAAGATTTGAAGGGAGATATTATATAGTGAAGAATAGGAAGATCATAAGTCTTAGAAGACCCTATTTGGAGTCCTGAGTCCATCACTCACAAGCTGTGTGACTTTGGATAAGTTACTTAACTCTAAAAGCTTTAGTTTCCTCATCTGTGAAATGGGGAGATGTTAGGTTCTTACTAAGTGCTAATGAGATAATGAGATATTAGGTTCTTACTAAGTGCTAAGTCGGTACTTGACAATTCTCTAGTTCCGGCCTTTCCTGGGGAAGAGCTTGCGTGCTTAGGAGGAGCAAGTTCATTGGTTGAAGTAATCCTTCCCAGAAGCCCTTGCATTATCCCACACCCATTCTCTGGGTGGATAAAGAGGGCAGCTCTGGAGGAAAAAGGGAGTTGTTTCTGGACCAGACTTGAGGCTGCTCTCTGCAGGGAAGTAGGCTCTCTACAGGAAGAAGAATCTGTCCGAGAGATTTGAGTTGACACAGCAGATCTCCTCCCAGAGAGTGATCGGCAGCTTCTGGAGACAACAGCACGTTACAAATTGGTGCCCAACATGGGGCGCCTAACAGGGATACGAACATTTTATCTCCATCACAGGGTGGATCAAATGAGATATCTGAAAAGTACTTTTCAAACTATATAAAGAACTATCTAAATTACTATTAATTTACAAATATGAGCTACTAATGTAGTTTGCTATCAAGTGATTTTCTACCTTGTCCAACAACAAAAGGGAGTGGTCATAATTTCCTGGGGTGCAACTAAGTAGGGGAAGGTAGTTTTGGTCAGCCCCAAGTGAGGGTAGAGTCCTGAAATACAAGCCAGAGCTAAAGGGAGTTCTCATCGCTGTCTTTCACCACAGCCTCCCTGAAAAGTGTGCTCTTTATATCTACATGGCACTGCTTAACTCAAAGATGCACAAAAATTAATTATGGATATGTTTGTATATAGAAAACTGTATTATACACACATATAAATATATGCTTCGATGTAAGTAAACATATATGTTTATATATATCTTATATTTAATAAGTTGCTTCTAGTCTCAATTTAATAGAATACTGATTATATGTATATATATATATATATATATGTATATTTGTTGTGTGCTTTGCACCAATTAATGATGTATAGACAAGAGTTATAAAAGAAAATAATATTTAAAAATTGACCCAATGGTCAAAAGACACATTTACATTTAGCTCTCTAGAATGAAAGTTTGTTGGCAGAGAATGTAAGGCATTTTATTTAGGCAGAACCTTTGTGTCCTGAAGCCTCGTTCCAAACTATAGTCTCTTTATTTTTCAGCATTGCTTTTTGTCATCTGTGATTACTCAGAGGTGGATATTAATTTGGCCTTGTTAATTCAAAGTGTGCCAGTTGGTCAAGTATAAGGCCCAGGGGCATGCTGCTTAGTGGAGCTCCCCACCCAATGGATACTCTCCACTCACAGGGGCAATTTTCCCAGACTGGTCATGTCTCATTGATATCCAATCAGATGCTATTTGAGAGTCATGCTAAATAGTGGCAATAAGAAAAGATTCCTTAATTAGCCACGTCATTCTCACTTTGTAATCTGGGCCTAAGCAATTCGGGATCAACATAGAATGAATGATTGGGAAAATAATGTTAGGTCAATTTGGCATTGACATTGAATGAATAATTTGGAAAAATCAGATTAACCAAAAACTGCCTCCTTGACCAGATGTCTTCATAGTTCAGCTCAGATTAACTGAATCTGCCACCAGCTAGGGGATAGTGTATAAATGTGCCCTATTTCTATGAGGGATATGTAGTTCCTTAGTAGTTCATGTATAGTCTACCTTTCGAGAATCTGCTAAAAGGATTTGGGACAGTCCTTCAAGTTCAAGCCTTCAGACTTTACTTGACAGCAAATTATCCACTAGCCTCCTTTAGGGTAAGGGTCTTAATGTAGTTTGGTATAGTTTGGATAGTTTACCTCTAGGTAAAATCTGAAATAATCTCAGTTTCACATTTAGAAAGATATGTCTATAATAAATCTAATATCTCAGGTTTTGGATCTATCCTGAATACTAATATTTGTTGGAGTGCTTTTTTTAAAATAGAGCTTGGGAAAATACTTCTAAGCAGTGTCAGTTAGCCATTTGTAAGAAACACTAGGATAATATTAACAAAAGATTATGAAACAATATGTATTATTAATGATAGAGACAAGCTTATTTGTTTTAGATCAATCTTTGCATTATTTCTTCATTATAGCTGCAGTGAGTCATTCTTTTAAGACTATATAAAAATTTGACAACTTTTGAGGGCTACAACCTATATGAGAAATAAGGTAGCTACAGATCATAAATGGGTCATATGGTCAGATTACCTTCTACACCTTATTAATGTGAATTGCCAGTGGACTCAATGACCTGAGAAACTATAGGGAGACCTCATCCAAAGCCCAGGGCAAGCTACTGTGAACTGCCATTGATCTAGAATAGAGATAGGAAAATTCTTTCTCTAGAATTCCTCTGACAAGTTATCAAATAATATGTCAAAGGATCATAGGTTTAGAGGTGGAAAGGACCTCAATAATCATCTGGTCCCAAACCCTTATCTTAAAATTGAGGAAACTGAGGCCCAGAATGGGTGACTAGCTCAAGGTCACTTAGGACAAGAATTTGAACTCAGGTCCTTCCACCCAGATCCAGCTCTTTTCCCATTAAAACATGATGCCTCTATCAGTGAGATGGAAACTTCATTGCTCTCCACAATAAGGATCAATAATAATACGGTTGTGTACTTCTCACATTTTATGTCTAAATCATGTATTTATTTTGATCTTATCTTGGTATGTGGTATAGGATGTTGATCTATACCTAGTTTCTGCCAAACTACTTTCTAGTTTCCCCAGTTGTTTTTGTCAAATAGTGAATTCTTGCTAGGATCTTTGGATTTATATAACACTAGATTACTATGGTCATTACCCACTATGTGTTGTGTAGTCAATCTTTTCTATGGATGCATTTTTCTGTCTCTTAGTCAGTACCAGATTGTTTTTGATGATTACCACTTTTTAATAGAGTTTGAGATTTGGTAAAGGAAGGCCACCTTACACTACATTTATTTTTCATTAATTCCCTTGACATTCTTGACCTTTTGTTCTCCCAGATGAATTTTATTATTTTTTCCAGTTCTACAAATTTATTTTTGATATTTTTGATTGATTGACATTGAAAAAGTAAATTAATTTAGATAGAATTTTCATTTTTATTATATTGGCTCAGTCTACTCATGAGCAATTAAGCTTTTTCCAATTGTTTAGTTCTGACTTTTATTTATGTGAAAAGTATTTTGTGACTGTATTCATATAGTTCCTGGGTCTGTCTTGGCAGGTAGACTCCCAATTGTTTTATATTGTCCACAGTTATTTTAAATGGAATTTCTCTTTCTATTGCAGATGATTTGTGTGGATTTATTATAGGAATTGTTTCATTCTTTCAACTTGTGACACTAGTGCTTGCCACAATGCCTAGTATATAGTAGTTGGTTATTAAATGTTTGCTGATTGATTGGTTTCTCCTTTTTTTTTAATTTCTCCCTTCTCATTCTTCTCTTTCAATTAATCTAATTTTTAAAATTTCCTTTCCTTTTCCCCTCTTAATTTAATCTTACTTCATTGTTTTTCTTACTGAATTGTATTTCGTATTTATTTCAAAATAAAAAAAAACAAACTTTAATTTTAGGTTATTTTTTTTGTTTGTTACAGACATATCTGTTCATTTTTTAGTAACATTTAGAAAATAAAATGTTTTCCTATCCTTAATCTAATCCAAAGCAATTATTGGTATGTTACCTAAATAGAGCTCAGCTTTTACATTCACCCTTCAGTTTAAGGTTTCTTCAAACTGGGAGTTGTTTTTATTTCAAAACAAAATCCTAGATGGCCAAAACTATCTTAGATGATACTAGGGTTGGGAAAAATACAGGAAGGATGTGGTTACTTTTGAGTCTGCATACTTTCCAATAGAGCCAAATTGCTGCTGAATTCTAGGATTCCATTGTCCAGATGTTTGATAACAGGTATTCAGACTGAGTCTTATGATCTGCTGTAGTTAATTGAGGGCAAGGCAATATCAAAAGTTAGGGAAAGAGAATGACTGAACAGAAACATAATAGAATATTACTGTACCTTGAGAACAGATTAATACAATGAATAAAGAGAAACATGGAAAGATTTGCCTGAACTAATAGAAAGTAAAGTAATAGAACCAAGGAAAAAAATATGCACAGTGATTACAAAAATATAAATGGCAAAAATGACAACACACAAAAGAATGGAAATTGAATGTTGTGAAATTAAAAAAAAAAACATGTTTGTCACCATAGAAGAGGTATGAGAACACAATTTTCTCTACTTTATAGAATTGAGGGTCTATGTGTATGGAATGTTGCAGATATTGTCAGATTTTTTCAATTTATTCATTGGCTGTGTTGATTTCCCCTGCCTCCACTTTCTTTCATTTTTTAAAAGTAATTGTTACATGGGATAGTTTTCTGAAAGGGGTAGAGAAGTGATAAAGGGTATGAAAATATAGCAATATTAAAAGAACGAGAGAAATAAAGGAAAAAAAAACAAAAAAAAGTGTTAGTGGCTAAATGCCTCCAAATGATAGGTAAATTCTTTTCATAATTTTATTGAAAGTTTTAGGTTTCATAGCAAGATATTTCTCACATTTGAAACACTATGTAGTAAGTAATATTTATTAGTTATTTTTCAGTCATTTCAAATTCTTTACCCCATTTGTTAAAAATATTGGAGTAGTTTGCTATTTGCTTAGCCTGCTTATTCTACAAATGAAGAAATGAAGGCAAACAGAGTAAGGGGCTTGCTAATAAATATCTGAGCTCCAATTTAAAATCATGTCTTCCTGATTCTATTCACTGTGCCACCATGTTACCCTGTTTATTAGAGCTACCTGCAGGTTAAAAGTTCTATAAATTTTAGTTTTCAGTAAATACTTCAAGATATCTAGTAGTAATTAATTTATTAAGCACTAGTAAAATTGTTTATGCCTCATCTTTGCATAGAAGATGCTTTTGTAAATCTACTTGCAATAGACAGTGCTTAATAAAATGTGTCACTATTGATTTTTAAAGTTGTTGTTCATGAGGCAGAATACAATTATGATTTAATATGAAAGGACCAGATTGTCAAAATTAAAAATTGGGGCAATGTTATTACTCTGAGCCCAAGTCCTAAAAACACAAATAATCTTGCTAAATTGGAATAGTTGGTCACCTACTACCTGAGGCAGCTTAAGAGGGAAAGTTTAGGAGGGAGGGAGACAAGGTTAAAACCATTAGATAAATCTTGATGGGATTTATTCTTTTCATCTCTAAAATGAGGGTAAAGTGGTGAATGAATTTTAGCTTTGGAAAGATTGTCAGAATTTTGCTCCCTTCATTGGCACTTTGCCCTGATTGTTTAGTACAACCTGTCTTTTACTGCTGATTCTTATTCTCAAATGAGATGATATATGTTAAAAAAAAAAAAAAAAACACTAAATGTAGGTTATTGCTACTTTACCCTGATAGGTTGTGAACCTTTACATGAGAAGTATTGTTATCTCTTGGAACCTAGAGTTTTAGAAGAGACCTTAGTGATACTTTAGATCTGTGAACTTCTGCTAATTTTGGCCGTTAAGTAGCAGAATGGATATAATGTTGGCTCTAAAGTCCTGGAAGATCTGTATTTGAATCCTATCTTAAACACCTACTAGCCAGCCAGAAAAATGTCCTTTAACCTCTCTCATATTCAGTTTCCTTATCTATAAAACTGGAATAATAATAGTTCCACCCTCATAGAAATTAAAGATAAAATGAGTAAAATATAAGGTCCTGTTATAGACCCTAAATCTACATTTGTTCATATGCACACACACACATGCCATCTATTATGATTTTGTCCTTCCTCTTCACTTTATAGATGAGATTGTCCAGTCCCAGAGGGTTCAGTGACTTGATACAATAAGGTTAAGGGCCAGAACCAGGATCAAAATCCAGACCATCTGCTATGTAGTTCATCATGCCATTACTTACTAAAAAAGAGAGTTGAATACTTCCTATCCTTGTGTCCAGGCTCTTAAAAGGTGGTCTTAAAAGTCAAATATCTGCCAGGCTCTCCCTACCAGCACTTTAGGACTGGATCTAAAGGAAACAACCCCCAGCTTAAAATACATAGAACATTTGAAATTAAATCCTAATTATCCAAGTTGCAATTCAGTTCCAATTCATGACATGTCATTGTTATAGCTTTTTTTTGGTTGTTATTAAAGTAAAAAAATAGAATTGTGGAAGTAAAGAATTACAAGAAGACAACAGTTTTATTTCTTTCATAAAAAATGATTCTCACAGCAGCATAATAAAGCCATAATACTGAATTGGTATATTCTGGGGTTCAGAACCAAATAAAAATGGGAATATCTATTTTATAACCCATTCTAGTCTGGCTGCATCTGCATTTCCCTTGGTCTTCTGCTATTTACCCCTTACCTGGATGGGGAGGTTTTTGAGTTTGTGAAAGTCTAGAAGAAACTAGCCTGAGATAGTTGTGACCTATAGTAAATCCAGTTTCCAAAGAGATGCTGCCATTCATAACATTTGTCTACCAGTAAAGAAATGAACCAGGAAGAAATGTTAATTTCCACTTTCTTTTGAAGACCAATTAAAAGAAGAAAAATGCCAAATTGAAAGAGGCCAAATTGGTAGTCATAGAAACTTATTTTTCACCTTTGTATGGAAGATAAAACAATGAAAAAGGAGGGGGAAAGATTTATAGTATGTGACAATTTTCTTTCAAATAATCACATAGTAAAGTGTAAATCCCTAGACTGCTTGGAGAAGTTTACTGAAAGCAGCAGCTACTCATTAGGCTATAGGCAAACACATATTCGCATCAGCTGACTGGAGAAAAGATGTCCATTTCTGTTTCATTTCTTTTTTCAAAGCAATGTCTACTGGAAAAGAAAATCTCTTTACAATTGTGACACAATTGGCCTCCTGCATTTTCTTCTGTCAGGTTGTATCCCCGTGCACAGTGTGACCTGCTGGTAAACATCACTTTACATTAGATATATAAAGAGTAGTGCCTCTTCCTTATTTGGTTAGAAGTTGGCAATCACCTGATAAACATCTGCCTGCTATTCACAGGAAGGAGAAACCAGTGAGATCAAATGCTTTCATTTATTTGTTTGTTTGCTTGTTGATTTATTTACCTCTCCCTTTCCCCTTCCTAACAACTAACTTTAAGTAAATGCATGTATCTGACATAATTCCAACAGATAGTGAGTATTCCACAGCTAGTGAGACTTTTCTTGTTTGACTCTGATGTCTGCATCTTATCACTGTGTGCAAATTATTTAGCAACTGCCATATTATTTATAGGTATGAATTGCACACATTAATCTCATAAATAATTCATTTGGGGGATGTGAATTAACATTCTGCCACAGTTAAAAAACCTATTTTTGCAAAGCTAATATAGATTGTTATTGTGGATTACATTCAATTTCTTTTGGCCATTATATTTTGGTTCCTACAAGTTGTGATAAAAGAAAAAAAAATTACAACTTTGGTTTTGTCTACACATACAAAATGAAATAGAGAGGAGAATGATCTAGATAGACCAGTTTAGAGGGGAAGGGAAAAAAAAATCTTTAAAATTTACAAAGAACAAAACAGAAGGGAGAGTTTGAAGTTCCAAACTATCCAAAGAATTGTTTCATTTCTGGGATCCACTTTGGGTATGTAGATACAGCCATTCTAAAGAAGAACCTTTCAATGTACAATGAAGAAAAGGGTTTGCCTTGCTCCTTAATGAGAATTCTGTCATGTGCAGACAGTTAATAGGAAATAGTTTGATGGGAAAGGTATTAACTCTCATCCTAATAGTATGGCAGGCTGTCACCACTGATTCACCAGTTAGTAAACAAAAACTTGGCTTAGGTACATCAGGATTTGTTTTATAACTTGAAACAGAAACAAAAAGCTCCACTCCCCCGCAGTAAGACATAAGAACGTCACTGTGGACCTAACAGAAAGACAGTCGTAAGTTTGTTTGCTAGTAGACTCCTAGGGAGCTGAACACAAAAATCCAATAAATAATTAGCTCTCCTGTGACAGGCTTCTGAATTACTGTGATACATTAATTGGACAAAATTAGCATGAATTAAGGCAAATAAGTATAACATGTAATTTATTACTTACTAAGCATGGTGCTGCAGTGGAAGCCTCAGATTTCCCTTAAGATTGCTTTAACAGCTATAATGCATTCCTTAATTTACTCTGTGGAAAATCAATTTTTTCAGAGTTCATTAAGCACCAATATGTTACAATGCAACTCTCTAGAGCATAGAGCCACAATACATTATGCAAATCCATGCCAGCATGGCATCAATATGTAAATAGCAATAATACTATTGTCAGCCTCCTATTGATAAGTCTAACAGAAATGATGGTGTCTGGAACTTCTCAGAATCAGTAAGCTTTCACTTATTTAGGAACTCTTATAATCTGGCATCTTCTAAATATGGTTCTTATGTTTCTTTTAGCATATAATTTTTTTTCTTCCAAGACTAGTAGCAGAAGCTTCATTTATTTGGATTTTTTATATTCTTTTAACCTACTTTTCCACTCTTTTATCTATGTCTATTCATCAATTGGCAAATTTTATTGAGCCATTTATATTATGGTATGTGTATACACACACATATATCACATCATCATCTTGATGTGAGATTGTGATTTTATTGGTGCAGGGAGTGGTGTAAATATTTAAGGATGGCTAATAACTGACTGAAAATGCAGCAAATGATTAAGTTTAATATGTATTATTAACTTTTATCCATGACTTTCTTAAATCTAAAACAAATAACAAAATGACAAATCAAGTTCTGGTTTTATAGCCTTTGCTAATTTCTGAGGTGTAAATGTTTGTACTGAAAAATTTAGCAACCACTTTTTGAGCTTGATGCTATCACACTCTTGGGTGTGGGATCCTTTTCTACTGATTTAAATCAGCACTATGCTTGACACATGCATTAGAAATCAAGTGATGGTCTATGGTTACAAAACTTGAGGTAAGACTTGAATTTGTCTTTCTTACTCCAAACTAAACATTGGCCCACCATACTATACTTTCTCTAAGAGTATCTTAAAATTTTTCATTAATTCAGAGGTTTTCCATATAATCAAAGTGAAGATAATGTATGTATAATCAATCATTTGTCATTAGTGGAGAATTCAAGGACTCATTTGAACCCCTGAAGTTCAAATTATTTGAATCCCCAAAGTTCAGATCCATCCTTCTTGTTTTAAGGCTTAAGGTTTCTGGATATACATCATTTTCTCACTATACTTTGATTATAACAATGCAGGTGGCATTTAGAATATATAAAATATTAATTAGATGATCTGACCACATGTGAAGAAATGGTCCTTAAGATTTCTGTATACATAAATATAGAATACAAACACACACACACATACACAAAAGCCTATATATAATAAAATTATATTTGTGTGTATATATATATATATGTATATATACACACACACACACATTTATGTGTGCATTTGTTCTAGACTGTGATTTCATTGTGTGGAGATCTCAGTAATTTCCTTTTATCAATGCAGAGGGACAATTATTCACCAAATTATAGTCTTCAAGAGATGTTTGAAGGCACTCAGAGGTTGTGATTCTTCTCACTAGACTGCCTTTGAAAATTTTCTACCATGCCCCTTCTTTTATCTTCATCCTTCTGCCCTCCTTTTGGCTTCCTTTTACATATTTTCTTCCCCCATTAAAATGTAAGCTCCTTGAGAGCAGGTGCTGCCTTTGTCTTTTCTCTTTTTGGTTGTATTTGTAGTTTCATTGCTTATCTGACACAGAGAAAACACTTAATAAATGCTTGTTGGAAGACTGAATGAAGTGACTTGCCAATACATGCTGACTTAGGTATGCAAGTCAGGATTTGGACACAACTCTTCTGGACTCTAAAGCTGACCTTTTCCCCCCAAAACACATACTAATGAAATATCCATGACCAAGTAAAAACTTGGCCTCATCTTTAGAGAGGAATGAAATGTCAAGTTTAGATCTTGGAAGATTGGGAATTAACTGAAGCACATAAAATGTCACATCTTCTCTTAGGTCACTTGTCCCATTAAATGCTGACTGCCTTGAGTTGGAGGGGGGGCTGAAAAATTTCAAATATAAAGAGTTCCTAAGTTCTATGCAGGTTTATGGAAAAAGCATTCAAAAGTCATCAATTGGTGATGGAATTTACTTTTTTCTGACTTAAAATGCACTGTTTATGAAAGTGTTTAGGAGCAAAGAAAAAAAATGGAGGTGATTTGAAAAATGAAAACAACAAATTTAAAATGAGAAAAATAACTGATAATGTCAAATTTAAAGGGCTTTGTATTCTGCATACTTTGAGTGTGCCAGGGCCTACATATATCATAAGAAAATAAATTTGAGCTGAAAGGGATTTTAGAGGTCATCGAATCCAATGCCTCATTTTATAGATAAAGACACTGAAGGCCAGAAATCTGAAGACACTTAGTATGACACAGGTATTTGGTGGGATTGGAACCAATCTGCCAATTCCAGAATCAAGGCTCTGGCTGGTTTGAATTGGTAAATCACCTTTTTTTTTCATGAAAGTAGAGTGGATATCTGGCCAGATCAAATTCTCCATAGAATTTATAATCAAGGGGTTGCTTGAACTGCTAAGAAATTAAGTGACTCATCTATAGTCACACAGCCACTATATATCATAAAGAATATAACTCAGAACTCCCCCTACTACAACGTTGGCCCTTTACCCATTATGACATATTTTAATTAAAAAACCTCATAATAATAATATAGATACTTGATAACACAAGGTTTTATTACACAAAAGCATTTTTGAAGGACATAAATGTCTACTGCAAAGAAACAATTTGCTTTGAAAAATAAGATACTTAAAGACTAGGTTCCTCTGTGATACTGTGGTGTTTATGACAAATTACTAAAATGTTCCATAGCCATTACCCTCTTTGAAAATGTTCTCATTTTAAAAAGTAATTTTTCATCATACAGATTATTTACCAGATGCTCAAATTTTAATCTGGGAATATTAATTTTTAAAATGAATATTGCAAGGACACTAAAAACCTATCAAGCAGATGCTGACAAGCAAACTAGCTATAATGGAAAGAGCATATAAACTTCTCCAGTACAAATTAGGTGAGTAGTTTATATACTTTATAGGCAGTGAAAGCCCTGGTTTATCATGTAAATCCATATCTTGCCACTCCTTATAAATCAGAGATTTGACACAATAGACCATAACAATCTGTCATGTAAATACCTTTTGATTCATGCTTTGTTGATCTTACTATCATATTTGTTTATCAAACACATTCACAAAATCTAAGTTATAAAATAAATATTTATGGGCCTTCCTTGGCAAAGTTTAACTGTTTGTGATCTACACATGCTACAGTTGTGCAGATATTATGTACTGTAAATTGTGCCGTATATAGCCACTGAGTGAACCAATATTGTGACTATATTATTTGTGATTTCTCCCATATGGGGAGCTCTTTTCATCTTCCTGTGACTTAGTAGATAAGTTCTTGTGAATTACCTAAAGCTCTTAAAGGTTACATCATTGGATGGACGTTATGTAATGACCAAGGTTTTCTGACTCTTAGAGGTAGCTAGGTAACTTTGTGGATAGAGCATCAGACCTAAAGTCAGGAAAACCTGAGCTCAAATGCAGGCTCACACAATCTCTAGTTGTGAGTCTCTTAACTTCTCTTTGCCTTAATCACTGGAGAAGAAAATGGCAAGCCAGTCAAGAAAACTCCATAGAGACTCAGGAGGAGTCACATATGACTCCTAATTGACAACAATTTCCTAATCCCAAGTCTGGAACTCAATCTACAGTTTTATTCCATCTTTGAAACAACCATCCCAGAGTAATGGTTGGGTTCTTAAGGTTGGGCAAATGAAAAGGATAGTTAAAATTAGGGTAGTTCTTAGAAGAATATGTTGTGGAATAGAGAGAAGGGCCAAGACACTAACTAGAGAAATTTAATGAGAAAAAATGACTCTGACAGTGGAATAGATGCATTTTGAAGAGTTCACATGGGGATTTCAGTCTTACTTAATGTGGCTTTTAAAACAAACCATCTGGGCAAGGTACTTGTTTGGTCTCTGCCACCTGCTACCACTTATTGGCCTGACTTTAAAGCCTCAAAAGAGTTAGCATCCATCCATCTGTCAATCAGCAAGCATTTATTAAATACCTACTATGTATCAGATACTGTTCTAGGTGAAGGATATAAATAATGAAGCAATTCCTTTTCTCAAGAAGTCTTTATTCCTTTTTATCAAACTTTTTTTTTTATTTTCAAAATATGTGCATGGATAATCTTTCAACATTAACCCTAGAAAAACCTTGTGTTCCAATTTTTCACCCTCTTCCCCCCCTTCCCTAGATGGCAAGTAATCTAATATATGTTAAACATGGTAAAATATATGTTAAATCCAATATATGCATACATATTTATACAATTATCTTGCTGCACAAGAAAAATCTAATCAAAAAAGGAGAAAAACAAATAAAATGCAACAAAAAGAGTGAAAATATTATGTTGTGATCCACACTCACTTTATCACAAAATCATTTGAACTTGCCTGAATCATCTCATTATTAAAAAGAGTCTTGTGCATCAGAATTAATCATTGTATAGTCTTATTGCCATATACAATGATAAAGAAGTCTATATTCTTAAGGGTGAAATTATACATTATACACATGCATACACTTATACAATCACTAATATACACACATACTATATGGATGTATACACACATATAATATAATATAGTACAGATTGGAAGGAACTAAGAGTTGATATTTCAGGTCCAAAAATTTATGTAAATGAAGAATGTTTCAGAAGCAATATGTTTCCAATTTACTAAATGGCTGCACTCAGGATTTTCTCTACCATGCTCCCAGATTTTCATCTTGAAACTCATTCCAATCTTTGAATCCACACATTGGAAGTACTCTTTGCCCTTGCAACCTTGCATCCCTTTGGGATGACTCCTCCCAGAGAATTCATTTAAAGTGGGCACCCAGGCTGGCCATGTTTCATTCCTTTTCCAAGCTGCACTCAAGATTTCTTAGACTCACTTTAATACTCTTCACCTCTTTTAGCTTCTTCTTATGGATCATCTTCCCTCATTAGAATATAAGCTTCTTAGAGCAGATACTGTCTCTCTTTGTATCAGTATTTCCAATGGTTGGCATATAGTAAATGCTTAATAAATGCCATTTGAGTGACTAACTTTTAACTCAGAAGAACAAAACTCAGCTCTCCACCAACAGCCTCTCCTACATATGTTAAGATCATCAAAAATTTCTTAATAAATAAAACCACAAAGATAACTCTATTCATTGAACTTTTAATTATTATTTAATGTGAAATAAGGCATAAAAAGAGATATATGCTTGTACAGGTCACAACTATCATGGAGGAAATCTTATATAAGGACAAATAGAGGAAAAAATATAAGTTGTAAGACTCCCCTCCCCTAGAGAGCTGTATTTTGTATGTTGGTGTTATGCTTTTTTCATTAAATCCCAAAATATTAAAGGGAATCTTTCATAAGAATTATGATTAATCAAGAAAAATTATTTTAACAATCCATATAGGTAAAACTAAATGAATAAAACAATGACTTGTTTACACTGTGACATGCACTTAAAAGACCAGTCCATGGTGTTATTACATCAATATGTATATTTGGGAAAGTTACAGAAAACTAAAGACATAGTCTCAGAATTGAATAGTAAGTAGATGGAATTTAAACTAGATTTTATTTGGGAAAATGTGTGGTGCTTTTAATGATTCCAAGCTGTAGTTTGGTGCAGAGGCATTTTTTAACACATACATTTTCCCAGTGATGCTATAAGATTCCAAATCTTGGAACATCACAGTCTTTGAAGAATCAAAGTTGGAATCATCTTGTCTGCTACCTTATTTTATAGATTATAGAGTAGAGAGCCAAAATAATTAAGTGTTTTTGCCCAAGGTCAAATATTTTAATGGCAGCCCTGGGACTAAAATCCATTTCTTTCTGTGTTCTTTCTGCTACATTGCAATGTTTAATTTTTAAAGAAAGACTGGAAGTTTAAAAAAAAAAACAAGTATATACAGAATTTATGTAAAAGAACAAATAAAAATGAGTACAAAGTCATAAAATACAAGTTAGTTTGGGAGGGAAAAAGACTAGCAATTGGGGTATTAGGAAAAGCTTCATGTTGATGGTGGTATTTGAGATGTAACTTGAAGAGAGGCAATAAAGGATTTGTGTGGAAGATGTAATATAAAAAGTATTTCTTTTTAAATTATTATTTATTCTTTAAAAATTTTGACTTTGAGTTTCTTTCCCTTCTTTCCATTCCCTCCCCACTGATAAGACAATATGGTATCAATTATACATATGAAATCATGCAAAACCTGTTTCCATATTAGCCATCTCACCAAAGAAAAAAAGGGGAAAAAAAAGGAAAAAAAAAATTTGCACTCAAAATTTGTAAGTTTCTCTCTGGAGGTAGCTAGCACTTTTTCATCACGAGTTTTTGGAATTGTCTTAGATCATTGTGATGATCAGAGTTGTCACAACTTTCTCTGTTGATCATTACTATAATACTAAATTACTGTGTACAATGGTCTCCTAATTCTCATTTCATTTTGTATCAGTTTTATAGTCCTTTGGGCTATGGCCTTTGGACTAGTTCCAAATTGCTCTCCAAAATAGTTGAAGAATTTCACAACTGCACCAACAATCCATTAGTGTACCTATTTTCCCTCATCTCCTCCCAATATTTGTTATTTCTGACCTGTATGAAGTAGACCTTTAGAGTTATTTTAATTTGCCTTTGTCTAATCAATAGTGACTTAGAACATTTTTCATATCACTATACAAAATTTTGATTTCTTTTTCTGGAAAATGCTTGTACATATCCTTTGGCCATCTATCAATTGGGGATTGACTTTTATTTTTACAAATTTGGTTCAATTTCCTATATATTTTAGAAATGAGAATTATCAGAGAAACTTGCTGTAAAATTATTTGCTATTGCTTCATTATCTGCGCCAATATCATTGCCTATAATGCACTTACATGATGGATGATCCATTCAGTTAATTTTTTTTATCCATTTTATATTTTCCCAAATAGATTGTTAGAACAGTCATTTTAGCATTTCTACTAATTTCCCTGAAAAAATCTTTGTGGTGTTCTGGTATTTATTGCAATGGAAGCAATGCCATTTGTTAATAAGAACATTTATAAAAGCTTTGCATAAGAAATTCTTTTTTATGCTTGAACGTTATGCAAGACCTCTGGTATAATCCTGAAAAATATCCTAGGTGAACAATTTAGGATAATTTTTAGTTAGAACTAGAAGGCACTTTAAAGATTATGAAGGATGGTTATGATTAAATCTTAATTGTATCAAGTCTTCTTATATAACTATTCTAATGAAGTATGTTAAGTAAATGGTTTTTAATGTCTCCCCACTAATTTTCATCATCTTAACTTTTATTTACCACTGTCCTAGAACTATAAAAAACCCAGTGTTATAATAACATTTTTATTTTTGGAATTATTTTTCTGATAAAATTTCTTTTTTGAATCAGATAATTTTCTTTTATACTTTTGTCATGTTGTCTAGTAAGGATCTACATAATTGCTTTTCTATAAACAATAGAAATTATAGAACAGATCCAACCAATTAGAAAACTATTTTTTCTTTTAGATTTCATTTTTCTAAAAATATAACCATTCAAGACCTCTATAACAAAGAACATGAGTGTTTTGTGTAGGCTATCTCTTCCATTATAATACAATTTTTCCAGTATTTTTGTCAATGGTAAATAAATATGTGCTTATTAAGTTGGAGTAGTGTTTTTTTCCATCTAGGGACTGATTTGGCAGAACTTAATGACTGGGGAATGAAAAAACTTAGGAAATCAAGAATCTTGTTAGTAGAGTTACAGAGATGGGAGATGAAATCTTTTGCATGTGTATACATGTATGATTTGTGAGCATGTGTATATATCATCTTGCTAATTTAGTTTTGTTTAATATTATGAAGAGTGTCTCTCCCATCACTATCAATTCTTCTCAGTCTTTTTAAGTTTGAGGGAAGAGGGAAAAGTAAAAGAGAAGACAGTAAAAACAGAAGGAAAAAGGAGTGAAATCTAAAAGGAGGGACAGAAAATATGATTCTGAATTGGTTTATGGATTCTCATAATTAGGGGGAAAATTAAAGGCTTTGAAGAAATAACAAGAACACTTGTAGAATGGTTTAATGGAAAGAATGCTGAATTTATATGATCTTGCAAAAATGTATTTTCCCTCTCTTTGTCCTGATGTCCTCATCTGTAATTTCACTGTTTAATGATCATTCACTAAATGTGATGTACCAGGCATTGTATTAGGTAATGAGGATATAAAGGCTAAAAGATCCAAGGTCCAAAAGAGATTTTGTTCTTTTGAGGAAAAATAAATATGAATATAGTTTTTGTGTGTGTTAAAATGTATATCTGTATACATGTGTACGTATACATAGGCACTCACACATATATACACACCCTCACATATATATGTTTCTATCAATCAAACATGTAAAAGCCTACTATGTGCCAGGTTCTGTGCTAAGCACTGGGGATACAAACAGATAAGCTCCATCCTCAAGGAGCTTAATTCTAATGTAGGATGCAACATGCAAATATATGCAAAGCTACTGGAGGAGAAAGTGAGACTAGTGGTTTTTCACAGACCTCTCTCATTTAAATACAATTCATTTGCCTATTATGGCCTTGCCTTCCTGATATCCTGGTCCTCTTCAACAATGAAGGACAAACAACAACATGATAAATAGGAAATAATTAAAAGAGGAAAAGTCCTGAGATTAAGAGGGATTAGGAAAGGCTTCTAAATGAAGGTAGGCTTTTAATTAGGATTTAAAGAAAGCCAGGGAGGACAGGGGATGGAATGGAGGAGAGAGAATGTTATTTTGATATAGAAAATAGAAAGAATGAACTGTGTAGGAAAATGAAGTGTCTTGTTTGTAGAATAGCAAGGAGACCAGGGTCATAGATCAAAAAGTCATGCATATGTATATGTACATGGGTATATACCTCAAAGAGAAAATGAAAAGTAACTTTGGTGAGGTAGCACCCTAGCAAGGGAAGAGTCAGGAAATATCTCATTTAGGAGGTTGTGGTTAAGCTAACCCTTAAAATAAGAAGGGATTCTAAGAGGAAGAAGTAATGATTTTCATTCAGGCAGGGAAGAAAACCTATGCAATGGAGGAAGGAGATAGAGTGCTAGTTGGAAGGAACTACAAGTTGGCCATGCAAAGACTATCGAATGAAAAGGAGTAAGCCTTAAAAGCTATGCTGGATCCAAATTGTAAAGAGGCGTAAATATCAAACAGAAATTTGCATTTTATCCTAAGGTAATAGGCAGCTACTAGAACTCCTTGGCAGGGCATTAACACCTTTAGATCTCTGTTTTCAGAAGATAAATTTGGTAGATATATAGAGGATGAATGGAGGGTTGATTGATTGGCAGAGAATGGGTAACTCAATCTGGGAGATTATTCTAGGTGAGAGTTGGTGAGGGCTTGAATTTAGAGAAGTGTCCATGTTAGTGGGAGAGAAAATAATACATATAAGAACAATGTCATGGAGATTGAATTTTTAAGAGTTAATTGGATATGGGTGTTGAGGGAATACAAATAGTCAAGGATGACCCTCAGGTTTAGAATGTGAGTGATACAGAAGGATGGTGGTGCCTTTGAAAGAAATAAGAAAGCTAAGCAGATGAATGTATTTGGAATCAAAGATAAGGACTAAAATTTCTAAAAAAGTTTGTATACAATCTTTACCATTCACATTTCTGGCTACTTCATATCTTCATCACTTTGTTTCAATAACACAAAGGATGGTGCAGGATCTGAGGATACAAAGATATAAAAAACTAGTTTCTCTCTTCAAGAAACATGCATTTTTCCAGAGCTAACTTTGTCAGTGATAGAAGCATAATTTTTGGAGAATATTTAAATGTTAAAATTTAAAATGTTACATTTTATTATATTTTTCTAAAAAGAATTATCCTCAAAGTGTTACATGTATCATATTAAAACCCAGTCCCCTTGAGAGGTTCTGGTGCTCTGTATACGACTTAATGAAGATTTTTGTTGTGGGGGTCAGAGATGGGAGAGTGAGCACTTATGGTAGGGAGTTCCACTTCACATTAATGCTTTGCGCCTCCTTCACAGTGCTCTTTGTGAATGCCTCTTAACACTCCTCTGATTAAAGATGAAGACTCACTTGTCATACTCATAGGATTGGCTATCAAAGTTCACATGACACTAAGATGTTGCAGGATTTCAGAAAAATGTATTAAGCACCATGGCAGTGTTTAGAATAAGCCACTATAGTGCTTCCATTTGAGAGACTTATTTTATTGGAAATTAATTTATTAGGCCAAAAAATGCCTAATTTTGGTTCTATGCTATTTGACTTGTTTATCTTTGAATATTTATGGAGCAGTTAGTTGCTAAACTAGAAAGCAAGACTAGGTGAGTTTTTGTTAAAAAAATAACAAAATGGGTAATTTACACATAATATACTGTAATTTATGGGAATATAATGAATGCATTCAATTTTGCATCCTTAAGTATTAATTATAGATGAATTTTCAGCAATTTGTAATGCATTAGAAGATTATTTTTATGTCACTTTGGCCAAAGCACAATGTTAGCTCCAATTCTTAAAAGTAATGATGGAATACCTGAATTATAACTAGATTCTTTATTCTAATCACATAATTGAAAAATAACATTTAACTTACCTGAAAACATGATGAACTCATTAAGATGCCTTTTATTTTATTCTTTCACAATGTTTAAAATAATTACCACATTTTAAAACTAAATTTTACTCATTATTTTCCTCATTTTTTATAGAGCACACATATTTACCTTTCCACCCCCCCCCCCCCACACACAAAGCAGGGGATTTGTTCAGTAGAACTTATCACTGTTTTGAGGACATAAACTAAATATAAGGAAGTATGGTATACTGGCTGCTTTCAAAATAACATACTTTCCATTATCATATTATTATACAATAGTATGGTATTCAATATATCAGGAATGAAACATCAGGAATTTTATGAACTGACAGGATAATGGACAACAAGAAATTTTTGCAGAGAAAACAGACAGTTCTGAAAATCAAAACTGCTTGCTTTTTTTTTTTTTTTAAAGGAGTAACAGGGCATTCTTACTATGGATGAAATAATTATTTCTTCCATAAAGCAAAAAAAAGTCTAAATTAATTTACCAGTGTTTTATGTATCTTATATTTGAATCATAAGACAAAGTAGCATTGTGGCTTAACTCAGTGTGAGGAAGACTTAGTTTCAAGTCTTTTTTCCTTCCCTAGTTTCAAGTCTTATCTTTGAAACTTATTAGCTGTGTCTTAGTAACTTTCTAAGACTACAGAGGAGTTAATGGTCCTCCATGAAATCACAACTCTGTCCCAAAACTAACAAAATGTCTTCCATTTGCAAAAAGCACACCAATTTATAAAGCAATTTTACATATATTATTCCATTTTATTCTGACAATATTCTCGAAAGATATATTGGGCACATCATGTGAGACACATTTTCCATTTCACAGATGAAGAAAATAATACCCAAATAGGATTGCCTAAGATTACATAGATTGTAATTGTCAGCCAGGACCAGATTAAAAGGCCTCCTTATTCTACTCTGGTTCCCTTTCTTCCTATTTTATCTTTCCTTGAGCTGGGATGATGGGAGCATCAGAGTGGGGGAGACATATGCATTTTCATATGATCAAATGTTTGTGTCTTCTTCCATTGCCAGAATTCATGAACCTTTAGACTGGCCAACAGGATCCTGAATAATTTCTTACAAAGGAAAATCTCTGTCTTTGCCAATGAATAGTAGCAAATGTGAAAAACTGCACAAAGACAGGATGTGTCTATATGCAAAAGATGAAGAGAACATTTATTCTGGCCATCTGAATGATTGATGTAGATGGCCACATGATTAATTTCCTGGTCACAACTGGTATTGATTATGAAGGTGACTGAAATGAGCAGATTAGTCGGGCCATGGTCCACTTCACCTCTGTGACATAGTTTTATGTTAGGACCATAAGTTAATCAGTGAATGAAAGCAAAGAATAGAAGTATCCTAATTCTCTCTTCACTCCTCTGAGAAAGACTTCTGGAAATTTAATCACAGGAGAAAGATATGGCTTGCATGCCCCTTCCCCTGGGATGTTTGCCAATTGGAATTGGAAATTTTTTTAAAAAGAATTTTCTTGTTCTGTGCATTTTATTCCTCTTTGCTGATAACCTGTGACAGTTGCCATTGTCCAAGTTGATATGTATTAAAGTCAGGCCTGAAGAGCAGAATTATGAAGCAGGTAGAATTTCTTTGCCACTAAATCCATTATACTTTCTATGCTTCTTGTCCTCATAAGGTTTGTAGTCTAAATGGTACACTTTCTTGGAATGGGGAATCCTGTTCAATCACATTTTTACTTCAGGAAATATTCATTGTTTACTGTGTAAAAGCCATTGTATTAGGATTACCAAATATAATTTATTTAAATGATCCTCTGACCTATATAGATTTTGTGACCTTGCTCAACACATTTAACTTTTCTCTGCTCTTGACAACTCTAGCACCATAGGTTGCAGAAGAAGATGATGAATTATATTGATAGCAGGAATTTCCTCATCTGATATTTCCTTATATCAGTGCAATCATAGATTGATAAATTCCTCATCTCCTATCTCCTAACTCTTGTCTCCTATCTCCTAACTCCAACTTACTGTCATACAATAAAATAGAAAATCTGTCACCATATATAACATACACACACACTTTCATATATATATACATATGTATATACATATATATATATATATATGTTGAATACAATATGACCCCTTGCTAAGTTGAGTAACTTTGGGCCAATCATATAACTCCACTAAACTTCAGTTTCTTCATCAGTAAAGTATAAAGTACAGCACTAATTGGACTCTGAGTTTTCTTTCAGCTTTGTAAATCATTTCAAGCTTTTCTTTTTTGGATGATTCAGAAGATATACTTTGGACCTTTGCCTCCCAATAAGAATATCAGTTATTTTATCCAACTGATTCAACAATATTTAAGTACCCACTATAAGAATTCTTAACTAGAGGTCCATGAGCTTATCTTTTTTTAAATATTTTGATAACTATTTCAATAGAATTAGTTTCCTTTATAATTCTTTGTATTTTATTTTATGAATTTTTTTAAAAAATTGAGAAGGGGTCTATAGGTTTTACCAATTTTTCCAAGGTTTTACTTTCACAAAAAAGAAAAAGAAACCATGGAGTACTATATTCAGTAAATTTGCTAGCTAAGTACTAGCTAAGTAAGCCTGAAAAGATAAGTTCTAACCTCAAAGAGCCTTGATTTGATTGGAGAAATAAACTATTGCCCAAGAGAGAACCAAGAAAATGGTTATGGAAAATTTGAGGGGAGAAGATAATTTTTACTTGAAGAAATAAGGACAGGTTTCATGGAGAAAGTATTACCTATGCTAGGCCCTGAAGGAAGAGATTTCAAAAGGCAAATATGATAAAAAGGAGTATGTCCAATGAACAAAGACTAGAGAGAAGGTTTACTATTTTTAGCAGTGCAAAGACAAAGTGCCAATCAGTGTTTATAAAATTAAGAAAAAGAAATAATAAGGATCAAGTTAACTAACTGCCAAAGAAAATTTTAAAATTGGGAGTAACTCTAGATTAGAGACAAAAAATATTTGTTTCTTTCAATTAGTATCTTACAATAATGTCAAGATTAGTCATAGGATTTATGCCTTTTTGTCACTTGGAAGTTCTGTGAGATAATAGAAAATAAAGGAAAACAATAGGCAGAGGATCATAGAAAGACTAGACAGGAGAAAGAGCTGTGATCCCAGAAATATTGGCTAAGGGTTTACTAACTAGCTTCCCCTGTAAAAAAGAAATCATCTTAGATTAGGAAAAAAAAACACTCTGCTTGCAATAATACAATTTAATCAGAGGAACTTGCCCACTTGTATGATAACTGATGTTTAAAAAAAAAAAGCAAAGATGTGTGGCAAGGTTCAGGTTTGAAGATAATTGCTTGTGTGTAAACTAAAATATCCACTGTACCTACAGAAAGATTTGTTACCTTCACATAGTGTGCCTTATGACCAGGTCTCAAGAAAAAAAAATCAGCTTCAAAAGAGTTATTCCAGTTATGTGCTAATTTTTCTATGTACACTTTCTCAATCAAATTAACTGTAAATGCATGCCTTATTATGAAATAAAGCCTCAATTCAGCAAATAATTTAAAAGTGCTTATCACTATGCAAGTACTATGCTTGGTATTGAGGTGATAAAGATAGATATTATAAATACCCTACCTTCAAGAGACTTAAAATCCAAAAGGAAAATAAGATATTTACATTAACAATTTATGAAAGAATGAAGAAAAAGATAAATGAAAAGAAGAACAAGCACATTTCTATGAAAAAGATGAGAACAGTAACGTCATTGCGGTAGAAGTCATAAAGGATTTTATTGAAGAATTACTCCTGAATTGGACCCTAAAGAAAAGGAGGAAATACAAAAGATGGAGATCAATGGTGGGATGGGACTTTATTTCAGATATGTAAACAGGGAGAAAAAAGCCCATGAATGGAGAAGTGAAGAGAAGCATGAAGAAACAGAGAATAGTTTAGTTGGAGTCAATGTGTATAGTTTGAGATAAAACTATAAGGGGATGCTAGATTGTGTAGGATCTTAACTTTATAGCCCAGAAATACATATTTGATTTGATAATTAATTGATAATTACTAGAAATTTTCAACTAGAAGAATGTTATGATAAGAATCTGACTTTAGGAATATTCATTGGGTCGATATATATGTAAAGAATGAATTGGAGAGAGGATATGCTGGAAATGAATGAGAGAACTAGGGGAAAATACATGAATCTGATTAAGGTTTTTTCAATGGGAAGAGAAAAAAGTTACTAATTATTATGAAAGATGACAGAGGTATAATTTAGAGAAAATGATAAGTGGTGGAGTACTGAGGATAAGTGAAAGGAAATATCAAAAATAATTTTTAGATTATAAACCTGGATGTCAGAGAAAATAGTCATGGCATCAGTACAAACAGAAGTTGGAAGAGGGAAAGAATCTTGAGAGTTCATTATTGGATACATTGAGTTTGAGATAATGACAAAGGCCGTGGGTCTGAAACTGTATAGAAAATTTTGATTTTGTGATAAGGACATAGAATTGCGTCATTTCATAGAAGTCAGGGAAGAGGATGAAAAAACAAATGATACTTACTATACTATCTGGGTGACCCTGGGCAAGTCCCTTAACCCTGTTTGCCTCTGTTTCCCCATCTGTAAAATGAGCTGGAGAAGAAAATGCCAAACTACTTTGGTATCTTTGCCAAGAAAATCCCAAATGGGATCACTAAACAACATTTCCTTTCACTCAGATAAATCAACTTGAGATAATTTCAATGCTGTGTTGAATATTCTACTCCAACTATGCAGAAGTAAATCTTTTTATATCTGTTGAATGACCTACATGTATTTTATTTTGTTTTGATATTGAGCCTAACTACCAGGGAATTAACCTGTTAATCCCAGCCCACAACATGTATTGGTCTGTCCCTGGGGCTTATAGATTCTCCCTCATTGTAGGTCTTCCAATGATGGATAGATGACTACCTGGGGATGATGTGGAGGGAATTTGTGGTCTCATGTGTTGAACTGACTGGCATATAAATTTCCTTTTAACACTGAGATCTTGTGATTCTAGGATGTCAGATGGCTTTAGTCTTGTCAGTAAAGTAGGAAATGAATTCATCTCTGCTTACTACATCGCTGACAATATACAATTTCCAGTTGCTGACTGTTTCTATAGCATTTGTAATATATTCTCTTTTGTTATTTTCAGCTGAAACATGGACTTTTCTGACTGTTTTGGTCTGGCTTGATTCCAGTTTGGTGACCTTCTGAATGTTTTGCAAGAATTGTTTGCTCAAAATGGATTTCCTCCAAGTCTTGTCCCATACAATTGTTTTGTCATTTAAAAAAAAAGTTTCTTGTTTCATAAAAACACAGTATTTAGAACTAGAAAGGGTCTCATAGATCACTGATCCTATTTCTTCATTTTACGTATGAAGAAACTTAGGCCCAGAGATTGTGACATAATCAGAAATTGTATAGCAAGTCTATAGTTATAACTTAAAAGTACACAAATTCAAATTAACAGTCTCATAGATATACATGTAAGCATGTGTGTACATATACATATGCATAAATACTAGGTATGTTGATAAAATAATTAAACTATTGCACTCAAAATATTATAGGTTTCCTGTTTTCATGTCTTATTCTTCTATGCTTACTTTCTCTTCTATGCTTCCCTCATTGTCATCACCATAATTTCTCCTCAGCTTTTACTTAAAAACTTTGTTTGCCAAGAAGCCTTCCTTGATTCTGTAGGCCAGAAGTGATCTATACTTTCTCTGAACTAGAATCCTATTGTCCTTTGTTTGATTCCATTTTCTTTATCTGCCTTAGAAGACAATTTCCTTCTTAAGCTTTTTTACATAAAATTTTGTTTTTATAACTATTTCATATGTGTATCCATACTTTTCTGTTTTAAAGGCAAAGATGTATATCACAGGTCAGATCTGTTTATAATGGACTCCAAGGAGCTATCAATATTGTTTTATTGAACTGGAATTTTGTAACATAATGAAGTGCTTATAAGAATTTTGTTTTCAGATAATATTTAGAAATGTCTTTGGTACAGAAATTATATCATTTGACATTTACACCAATAAGAATTGACTTTTTTAGTCTTTATATGTGCCACAGTGCCTAGGATTGTGTGGATCCTTAATAAAGTGGTTTCTTGGCTAAATGATTTTTCAGCTAAGGCTCTTGGACTGACATATTCTCTTTCCTATAGTAAAATAATTTGCTTTATTTTTTAGTTTCTCCCAGCCACCCTGCAGACTTCAGAAGGGTGAAACCCACTGATTACTGCCTGCAAATCAAATAATAATCCTACTAATAATGCACATTTGCATCTTAAATTTTACAAAGTATTTTCCTCACAGAAATTCGACAGGGGAAGCAGTGCAAATGATCATTATCCCTGTTTTATAGGTGATGATACTGAGGATCAGAGAAATAAAGTGATTTGTCCACCATCATTCAGGCAGTACATATCAAGAGGCAGGGGTGAAAACCAGTTCTCCTGACTCCAGGATCAATGGTATGGCATTTACCATAAGACAGAAAGCCTTACATGATTTGATTAGTATTGATAGGGTCTTACTCAAATAGACTAAATCAATCAATTTGCCCCTCCATTATTAACCCTTCACTAAAATCCTCCTTTGGGGCCTCATCATTACTTAGAAGTAATGCTGGATTCTTGGGGATTTTAATAGGATTTGTATAGCTTTCACTCTCATAGTAAATGCCAGAATAAGATAAAAAGGGTTCAAATCTAAGTCTAGCAAGAAACCTTGTGTCTTTAGAATAACAACCTGGTTAAACTTGAGGAAGCTTATCAATAAATCAAGCATTTATTAAACTTCCAACAGGTAGTAGGCACTATGCTGACCGATTGGGATGCCAAAAGCAAAACTGAAACAGTTTGTATCTTCATGGAGCTTATATTACAAGCAACTTATTTTGTGTGGGTTAAAATGTTTTTTCAACCACAAAAATCTTTAAGATTTATGAAGTTATAGATTGGTTCTGCATTATTGGAAAGACTGCTTATATTACAAAATTTCAGATCCTTGAAGAATTAAAGTAGGTAAATCCTTTGACCAAAAATAAAAATATATTGATTTATTTTGTTTTTTATATCATCAAAATTCCTCCCAATATTCCTCCCATTTCTTCTCTCAGAAAATCATACCAAATAACAATTTTAAAGTAAAATGAAAAGGAGAGAAAATAAACAAAACTACTAAATACATGGAAAGAGTTGAATATCCATGGATTTCCCACCTCTGAAAAGGAATAAATTGGGAGTGTTATCTTACATCTCTTCTTTGGGGCCATACTTGTTCTTTTTAATATTCTAATACTCACTTTTTTGGGAGGGGGAGAAGGTTATTTTATTATCATTTACAATTGTTGTAGTCATTGAGTATATTGTTTTCAGGTTGTTTCTATATCCCATACCTCCCCCAATTAGATTGTGAGCTTCTTGAGAAGAGAGACTGTTTTTTATCTTTTTTTATACATGCAACAGTGAAGACAGTCCGTGGCACAGAGTAGGTGCTTCATAAATACTTTTCCTGACTGAGGGATTCAAATGAGGTCTGTGAACTTAAGATATTTTATTAACTATTTCAATATAAATGAGATTCTTTGCAAACATCTACAAGAATTGAAGATTTGAATTGAAATTACTTTTAGAATAGAATTCTGGTTTTCTAATATTTATTGTTTTGAAATATTCTAAGCAACCTCTGCCATCCTCTAGTCCCAGAGTTAAAGGAGGTTAGTTCTTAATTTCTGTGGCTTTTGAACCACATTTAGTTGAGTATTTCAGAGCTTTTGAAGTGTTAAATTATAGTTCCTTAAAACTACTGAGGAGATGTGTGTTCTACATTGAATGTTCCTGTGTACTCGTTTTCTATTTCATTTGTTACATTAGCCTCGTTTACAAGTTGAGCTGCTTCTGATTTCAATTTATTTTCTATAGCCTTGAAATTGGTGTCAAAAAACTCAGAGGATACAGTCCCAAAGGAAACAACCTATTTCCTTATTTTAGATGCTAATCTACAATGAACCTTAAAAATTTTTTTTTTGGCATTGCAACTTATTTAGGAAGTAGGGTTTTGAGAGAATATTGTCTGGGGCTTAGATTCTGAGCTTTGGAGAAAGGTATGGGCAAAAAAAAGCATTTAAAAACAAATTGAATTGGCAATCATCTTTTGGATGATCTTAACTTTTTTTGATTAAAACAATTCTACATATATAATTCATAATCAAAGCCATAACTAGGATAGGGTAATCAGAGTATCGCCTCAGGCACTAACATATCCAGTGATCTCCCTGTGCCCATTTAACTAGTTAAGTGTTAGAAGGGGGGGTTGATTTAAAGCTAAGCCTTTCTAATTCCTGGTCTATCATTCTATTTACCATATCATAATTTCTAGAATCCCCAGAATGTTGTTGTATCAATTATTAAGTAAGTGTTTTAAGGGAGTGGGGGGGAAGCTCTCACAAATTTTCTTAATCTATCAGGTGGGTTATTGATATTTTTTTATTCTTGGACCTAATATGGTTTTCACCATGCCTAGTTCACTCACCCTGTCCTCCCAGTTTGGCAGATTGTGTACAGAAGAAATGAAAGATAAATATGCAGAGGCAAATTGTGATCAAAGTGGGAAAAGTCTTAAATGTTAGAGTACAGTTTTAGACTTTTTGTTTGGGACAAAGGGGTGCCACATTAATTCTAATAGTTATGTTTAATTATTAAGATGGAGAACTGAACTTTGAGAAAATAAAAATAAAGGCTGAATTAGTTTTTTGTTTTTGGGTTGTTTTTTTTTTTTGAGGAAAGAGATGAGGGAAAAGTAAAGAAGCTGGCAGGCAGCTGATAGGTAACTAGGGGCAGTATGGGCACATTGGGAGCCTTTCTGGTTTGTTGATGTAGTTAGGAAATAAGTGAAATAGGAGATTATAGAAAAGACAAATTGAAAGCAGTGATGAATTAATATTTTGTGTATATTATAATTTTGACTATGACAAGACTTCACTAACAAATTAAATAATATGGATTTTTTTTAGGCCAGAATAGTAGATATTTCTTGTCCATCTATCTAAATCCACCAAAAACTCTTACTACTTAAAAAGGGACTGAGCTAGAAATCAGCATGGTATCTTGGGGAAAATATTGCTCCACATCATAATTCTTCAGCCAAATCTCATCTAAGTCTCTTACCAGTAGCATGTCTTAGTCACTAACTACCATTAGCCTTAGTTTCCTCATCTGTAAAAAATGAGATTGAACAAAATGCCCTTTCATTCTAGATTTATGATCTTACAACTTTGTAAGATCATGTATAATAAAATTTCGGAATCTGAGAGAAGAGTTGACAATAATGGAACCAGAATAAAACTCAAGTCTTTCCCTTAACAGAATTGTGAAGTTGCCAACACCTTTACCCAAGGTTCTCATACTATGCTAATAATTCTTGAATGAATTAATTTATGCTGAAGTTTTGGTAGCATAATTTCACTACTACCATGAACATGAACAGTTTAAAAGAGGAGGTATGGAAAGGAGAACACTTACCCCAAGGAATGAGTCAGGCACAGTGGAGTTTCAATCATCCTGTCTTTTGAATAGATGAGAATTTTCTTGGGGAGAGAAATTTCTAGCAGCTTTGAATAATTCTTCATGATCATCAGTAGACTAAGTTTATTTATTTTGTTTTTTACACTAAAACCAGTTAAACCAGTTATTTAACTCTTTCCTCCTCCTCACCTCATCTTTTTTTTTTTTTTTTTTTTTTTTGGTCAAGTCAAATAATAGCAAGAAAATTGACTGATTCATTGATTAACTGAACTCACTAGATGTTTTGAAGGCTGAATTGGGTTAATATTTTTTGTGTTATGCAGACATTCCTTTCTCCCTCCCTCCTTCTCCTTCCCTCCTTTGCTCCCTCTCTCCCTCTTTCCCTCTGTTCCTCTCGCCTTCCCTTTCTTCTTCCTCCCTTTCTTCATCCCTACTTCCTTCCCTCCCTCCCATTCCTTCTCTCCTTCCTTCTTTCCTTTTTCTCCCGCCCTTTCTCTCACTTTTTCTCTTTTTCTTTCTCTCTCATCATACTGGAAGAAAAGAAGTACAGCTACTCAGTTCAGGGCTATGTTCACATTTCATATCTATACAGTTCTTATAAAAGTTGTCTCATGACAACAAACTTGAAGCTTCCTTTTGGAAAGTTTGGGAAACTCATCCTGCATATTTAAGTTAACTATCTAAAGAGTCATATATGAAAAGAATCATTTTCTTTTACAAATTTTGATTAATATCTTTCTGTTTTAACATGATAGTATTTTCTCTGAATTTCTTTTTACTTTTTAAATTAAATCCTTCCTTGTAAAACAATAAAACAAAAATATGGAGTCATAATATCAGAAAACATTTTCAGTATTTTATCTAGTAATATATCATCTTTGTGCCTAGGAGGGAAGTATATATCATGAACTATTTAATCTAGGACTTACTGATTTTTTGAATTGCTTAGAATTCAATTTTTTTAATGATTTTTTTCATTTCTGTTTTTATGGTAATTATGTATGTTATTTAACTTTCATTTATTTCATTCTCTATCAGTATATACACATCTTCCCAAGTTCCTCATATCCATCATTTCATATATCATAACAATAATATTTTATTACATTCATATGGCATAATTTGTTCAGTCCCCCAAAGAGCATATATTTAATTCTATTACTACACACATGTTGCTATGAATATTTTGGAATATGTTAGACCTTTTTTGATTTATTTGGAATACATGACCAGAAGTGGAATTGTTGGATCAATGAATATGAACAATTTAGTCATTTTTAAATAATTTTAAATTAATATCTAGATTGTCCACCTTTCTACCTATAGCATATCTGTCTTTACATAGCCCCTTCAACTAATATTGACTATTCATAATTTTTATTAATTTCATCAATTAGTAAATAGTGATGCTATAATTGAGTTGTTATAATTCACATTTATTGAATTATTATTGATTTGAATCTTATTTTATGTATACATAGTTCTTTTGAAAACAATATCTGATGTATTATCTTTAGGGAAAATGGTTCTTGGTTCTAGCTATTTATGTCATTCCTCTACAATTTTAAATGTCAGATTTTTATCAGTAAATGCAATTGTTGTTTCCCTAAATATTTTTTTAGTTATGTCTTCATTGATTTATTGTTTGTTGAGTTAATCAGGGTTAAGTGATTTCTCCAAGGTCATAGAGCTAATATGCATCTGAGACTGGATTTGAACTCACGTCCTCCTGACTCCAGGGTCAGAGTTTGTAAAAATCAAAACAAAACAAAAAAACCCTTTTAAATTTTACTTAATCAAAATAGTCTATTTAGCCTTTTATGGTCAATTTGATTTTTGCTATTTAAGCCTTCTTTTTAAGACATAAAACCTTTTTTTACAGGTTTGAGCTTATTGTAGGAGATAGTATGAGATGCATCTCTATACACAATTGCTGTTAAACTGTTAGTTTTGCCAATATTTCTTACCAAATCCTTCTTCCAAGAATTTATATTTTTGAGTTTATCAAATAGTGGGTTACAGTGTTAAATTGATTCGGGTTTGTGATTATTTAGCCTTTCATTTATTTTTACCTTTCAACTTTTAAAAATAACAAATCATGTAATTACTTCTTTTTAATATATACTGATATATATGTACATATTTATATGATTGTATGTGCAGGTATATAAAAGCATTGGCCCCAAATCCACATTCACCCATATACCATTGGACAATATATTTAGAACCTGAAGGAACCTCAGTAATCATGTAACCCAAATCCCTTGTTTTACAATTGAACCTCAGAGAATTTTAATGACTGATATGTAGATGCTGCTTTCTAGTCTAGCTATACAGAAGGATTGCTGATTAAGGGACAAGTGCTATCTTTCATTTTATAAAGCAAAAGTCTCTTAGCTGATAAATATATATATATATATATATATTATATATGTACATATCTATACATACTTGTACATAGACATATTATATTTAAATAGTTTGTTCACATATAAAATTAATGTGTATCTTTCAAACTCTTTTTGTGCTACTGTAAAGCCCTTTGGTTTGTTTATTTCTCCTTTACATTAAAGTTCAAAGGCAATGACAGCAGTGTAAGTAATGTCCTCTCTGACCCTTCAGAAAGTATGATTCATTTTTTTCTGCTGCTACTTTTTCCTGGGTAAAAGAATAGCTAGAAATTGTTTTTTCTTACAGATATTGTTATGAATTATTTTATGACTTAGTTTCATTTGTCTTTATAAGAGTAAGAGAATATTGAGAAGATGGGGAATATGAGGAAAGGCCATTCAGCCCATCAAGTTCCTTCCTTTTTAATGTACCCTGGAGAACATCTAATTGCTTCTTGAATGACCCTGAAGGTCTTCCTGGAATGAGCTTGTTGTCTTCTTTGTTGAGACGACCATCCCCATCTCATTCTAACTCATTGTGACTTAATTATAGGATACATATAATAAATTGGAGGCAATCAGTAATCCTTAATCAAACAGGGTACATTTGTTTCACATGCAAGACACAATGGGCCCTTGTGAAATAGATGGCACACTTTCATTTACTGAACGATACCCAGATTAATTAACTCACCTGATAGCTGTGGGTCCAATTTCCCAATTGCAGCTGAAGTCTATCTTATGCTTGCCCTTCTTTCTCCTCTTTCTAGTTATCATTCTATGAAATTGCTCTCTTATAGACCTTTTAGATTAAAACTAAAAACTGAAAACTTTCTTCTATATCCATTTTCTTACATATATGTATATGTATTTATATGTGAGTGTAGATAGGTAGGTAGGTAGATATACTGTATATATGAATGTGTGTGTGTGTATTTTAATGGAGAAGATACCCAGAATCTTTTTGATCATGGAATTTCTTTTTATTCCCAACTCTATTTTGTCCCCAACTGCAAATGTCCCTGGAATTTTCCTGTAGTAATTTTCTCATGCCACCAGCAGTGCCTAATTGTGCTCTACAGTAGAAATTTTGCTATTTGGTTCCTGCTGATGTTTTCCCTGAAAATTACTGTAAGAGATTTAATTGATTTATATTTCATTTATCTTGTAAAAAGTTGAGGTTTTTATTAAATTTAAGTGTCGGTTTAGTGCCTCTCATTGTGCATCCTGATTACTTTTGGTGACTGAGTGTAACATTTAATAACTGTTAGTTTTCTTTTGGAGAGTTCTTAACCAGGAAACAAGAGTTCTTACAGCTCCATAGATAATTAACTTGAAGCTTGTCTGTCTCCTGGGAGACATCAAATATGTAAATGAAGAACTTAAGCCTTAACAAGACATGCTAGGGAATCACTAAAAGTTTTATCACATGAAAGCACTGATAATAAAATTCTCTAGTTTTTTTTTTTTTTTAAGAAAATAAATCAATATGCTTTGAAGAACAAATATGTGCTTTTTGTTTAAGATTTGTGCAATGTATGGACTTTAAAATCTTTTTTTCAAAACAGGAGGAACTAGCCTGATCAGTTAACAAAGAACTGAGTTAGATCACACCAAAAAAGTGTTAGATAAGGACTCACATAGGAACTTTGTGATATTTACTAGGATGTCAGAGTTCAACCAAGATTTAATTTGATATGACAGATTTGGTTTAGATTTTTTTGGGGGGAATAGATTTTGTATTACAATTTCCTAATTTTCACCCATGCATTCAAGTCTGATGTATTTAGGATAGATCAGTGGATATAACTTTTCTATTTACTTTATTACTAAAGATATCGCAAGGGAACAGATTTATTGATGCTTCATATTTTTTAAACCAATAAACAAGTTTTCTAACCTCTTATGTGCATATGTATGTGTTATGTAGAAAAAAACTTGCCGGAGTTTTTCCTCTCCAATTTTTTTGTTTGTTTTCAAAGCTGGAGAACATATAACCTCTGACAAGATACCATTATTTGATTAGGTTACTTAGTTTTCCTTATAATTAATCAACTTTTGATGAGAGAAAATGAGCCTCACAAATTGAATGAGTAATGTTGAAAAGCTACATTTATAAATTCTCGAAAGGATGGTTTTCTGAAAAGTAGGTAACTTTTAGATTTTTATGAACGTGAATCATGTGATATCCTTGTTAGATAATTTGCTAGGCTCTCAGTGGGTTGTGCAATCTTAATGAAATGGTCTCCTATTTCTTTCTACTCAAGATCATAGTTGAATGAGCCAAAATTTTTAAACTTGTCTAATATTCAAATGAATTAGTAACAGTGAGAGTTGAACATTTATTTATACTATTTTATACTTTTTTATATGTATTTTATACTTTAACATTTATTTATACTATTTTATTTGCTCCTCATTGTTAAAGAAGAGCTATTATTAGTCTCATTTGAAAGATGAAACTGAAGTGAGGAGAGTTGACATCCTTTTGTCATAGTCATACAGCTAATTAAATGTTTAAAGCAAAGTTAGAATTTAGCTCTTCCTTTGACTTTCTTTAGGATAACTAAGTGGCAGAGTGATAGAATGTCAGGCCTAGCATGAGGAAGACTCATCTTCCTAAATTGAACTCTGGCAATTACTAGCTGTGTGAGTGGGCAAGTCATGGAGTATAAGGGCAAACTACCCCAATATTTTTACTAGGAAAACTCCAAAAGGAGTCACAAAATAACAACAACAACAAAAACCAAAGGAGACACAATTGAACAATAACAACAAAAGTAACAACTTCCTTTGGACAAGTTCAACTGTATCCATTATTTCATCACAACAAATATTCCTACTATCACTTGACTTGATTAGATAATGTGGTTTCAATGGTATTTCATTTCAATATATAAATTAAAATTCAATGTAATCCTGGGGCCATAGATTTAGATCTAGATCAGACCTTAGAGGTAATTTAGTTTAACCATATCATTTTACATTAAGAAAGCTGAGGCCTGGAGAAATTGAGGCTTGTCCAATGAAATAGGCAATGTAATAGTAATACTATCTATGCATAATTTGCACACAAACTATAAAATGAGCAAATACAGTTAGGGGCTCCAAACCAGAAAGGATGCACAAGGAATTGGAAATTGAAAGCTGAGCATTTGGATATGTATTTATTCAATTACTCTAGTAAGCATTCTTTGAACATTTCCTATGTATAAAGAGTAGTTGGTTTGACCAAAAGTAAAAGTAAGAATTCCCCAACATCATCAGTAAAGAGCAGTCTTTTTTCTCTAGTATTAAAACTAAATTCTTCCGTCACACTGAATATGATGCTGGTTGGTTAGAGCACCCTCATGTGCTTCTACATTGTAATATCATTTTTGGACAATATATTATAGCCTTTTTATAAGAACCAATCCAGTTTATAATCATACTTTCCTCCTCTTTTATGCCTTTTCATGTTACCTAAGGCTCTGAAGAGATGCTTCATGGATTGACCAACCTTCTATTATATGCTCAGTGGTGTCAGTCAGTTAGTTTTTATTAAACACTTATTGTATGCAAAAGAGGGTGTAGGTCTTGTGAATTATAAAACAAAGGTATAAAATAACATCTTAGTTTTGAGAGAATTGAGGTTTCTTTTTGGCAAAATAACATAAAAGTAGCATGCCACTAGACTTTACTATTATAGATTCATGAAAGCAGTACAAGATCATGGGAAAAAAAATGAAACTTTGAATCATAAAGTGTGGCTTTCAAGTCTTGCTACTTTTCCATCCTATGATTTTGAAAGTCAACTTCTCTGAGATTTGGTTTCTTTATCTGCAAAATGGGTACTATCAATACATACACATTATCTTTCAAAATTGTTAATAGATGAGAATGTTAACATTTATACAATCCTTTATTAGCCTCAAAGCACTATAAAAAGATTATGTCCGCTATTCTTGATGTCTTCATTTGTTTCCTTCTTAGAGACACCTTTTATTGTTATACACCGATATTCTATTGCCAAATTAGGCAGAACTAGTTTCTTAGATAAGGTATGGGATAGACCTTCTTAAGAATATTTTCCTCCAATTATATATAAAAGTAGTTTTCAACATTTACTTATGTGTTTATTTGTTTTTGCTGAGACAATTGGGGTTAAGTGACTTGCCCAAAGTCACAGCTAGGAAGTGTTAAGTATCTGAGACCAGATTTGAACTCAGGTCAATTATTTTTATAAAATTATGAGTTCTAAATTTTTCTCCTTCCGGCCTTTTCCTTCCCACTCTCCAAGACAGCAAGCAATTCAATATAGATTATACATATTAAGCACATTTCCATATTAGTCATATTGTGAAAGAAAAACAAAATAAAAGAGGGAAAACACAAGGAAGAAAAAAAGTGAAAATAATCTGTTTCAATCTGCATTCAGTATTCATAGTTCTTTCTTTGGATGTGTATGGCATTTCCATCCCAAATTGGAATTGTCTTGGATTACTGCATTGTTGAGAAGAACTAAGTTGATCATAGTTGATCATCAAACAATTTTGCTGTTTCTGATTCTGGTTCTACTTACTTCACTTAGCATCAGTTCTTGTAAGTCTTTCCAAGATTTTCCAAAATCTTCCTGCTGATCATTTCTTACAGAAAAATAATATTCCATTACATTCACCTATGACAACTTGTTCAGTCATTCACTGATTGTTAGGCATCACTTTAATTTCCAATTTCTTGCCACCATAAAAAGAGTTGCTACAAATGTTTTTGTATATGTAGAATCTTTCCCCCTTCTTATGATCTCCCAGTAGTGGTATTCCTGGATTAAAGGGCAGACAATTTTATAGTCCTTTGGGCATAGTTCCAAATTGCTCTACAGAGGAGTTCACAACTCCAACAATACATTAGTGAAGTTGTTTTAACTTGCATTTATCAATAGTGATTAAATAATTTTTTCATATGACTATAGATAGTTTTAATTTATTCATCTGGAAATTGCTTATTCATATGCTTTGATTATTTGGGGAATGACTTGTATTCATATAAATTTGACTCAATTCTGTATTTATTTTGGAAATAAGGCCTTTATCAGAAGTTGTAAAAATAGTTTCCTATCTTTTCTGTTTCCCTTCTAATCTTGGCTCTATTGGGATGTATGTCTCTGTGTATGTAAAATCTTTTAAATTTAATGTAATCAAAATTATTCATTTTGTATTTCATAATCTTCTCTATTTCTTGTCTGGCCATACACCTGAAGATCTGACAGGTAAACTATCCCTTGCTCTCCTAATTTCCTTATATCACCCTTTTAAATAATGAGCTCATTTTGCTCAGATTGATATAGGATGTGGGATATTGGTCTGTGCCTACTATTTTCCAGTTTTCCCAGCAGTTTTTGTCAAATAGTAAGTTCTTATCCCAGAATCTGGAGTCACTGGATTTATCAAGGGTAGATTATTATCCTCATTGATTACTGTATCTTGTGTACCTATTTTATTCCACTGATCTATCCCTCTTTCTTAGCCAGCACCAAATGATTTTGAGGATCACCACTTTTAGTATATATACCTTCCCCCTAATCATTATTATCATTTTTATCATTATAAGTATTAAATTATCAACATCATTATTAAAAGGGAGCTCTATTAATATCAAACTCATGCAATGGTCATTGAATATGTAAATTGTACCCTTTATTCTTATACTAGAAATGGTAAAATCTACACAGTAGTCAATATAAGATTACATACACTAATGCAGAGATCAAGTCTTAAAAACGGACTTCTTCCTCCAAAATGAAGTGTAAATGGAGATTATGATTTCTTAAATCTTTCTGGCTTTCTATTTAAGTTGCTTACTCAGGACTAATTAGTATAAATAATAAAGACAACTGGATATAGATGTATATTTATAAAGACAAAAGAGAAATACTTCTCCCATAAGCCCAGGAAATGGTCTTGCATATAACATACCTCAATTAGTACCATCTAATTTTTAATATGTACCTTCTTAACAAATTGTATTCCCTATCCAATTCCAAGTCCTTAAAAAAATCACAGAATCAGAACTTAAAAATCTGAAGGACTCTAAAGTGTCCTAGTTCAAATGGATTGGAAAATGGTATCCATTCTATTCCAGCATGAATTTATTAAACCTTTAGTGTACTCTGTGCAAAATACTGTACTAGATACCAGCAAGCCAAAGAGAAAAACAAAGCAAAACACAAGAAGAAACAGTTTTTGTTCTCAAGGAGTTTATTTTCTACTGGTGAGATGTAACATATAACCAGATCAGTATACAGAACATGATTTAAGAATGAAAAAAAAAAAAACCTAAGAAGGGACGTCAGGAAGAGTTTCCTATAGGAGACTGAGTCTTGAAGGAACTTAGGGTAGAGCTAAGAGATGAAGATAAGGAGAGCAGGGCAAGGACCTTCTGCAAAGACGCAGATGCTAAAGTTGAATGCCAAATTTGGAGCACAATAATTAGGTCTAATTGACTGGAATTTGGACTACATAAAAGAGGATAATATGAAATTATATTGGAAAGCCATACCCTGATTGTGAAGGGCTTTAGATGCTAAGCTTAGTGAACAGATTTTTTAATCCTAAATCAATACAGAGTCTTTTAGGAAGAGTGGTTTTATTTCTCTTCTGGAAGGGCTTGTGGTACATTTTTTCTTTTGATCATTTTTATTTAGTGAGAAATCTATTAGCATTAATGTTCACACTCATGCATTCATATGGCCTATTTAGTTACCTTTTATGATGCAATGCTTACCAGCTAAGGCTTTCTCCTTCAGGTTATTTTTAAGTGACTCACCTTCAAGGGATACCAATATAAGGTGGTAAGGAGCCAATTGGAAGAAAATAAATGTGTTTTCTGTTTTCAGCTTTAATGCTAATAATGTTTTACCTAAGAAAAGATATGGTAAGAAATTATCATTTATCATATTCTCTGTCTTATACTTTTCTGCAAATATTTTTCATCACCCACATTAAACCCCACATAGCAATTATTTAGGGATGGGGAAAAAGAAATGTTTGGCTCAGTCTTCTATATAAATGTAAAATTTTTCTTTTTTGAAAAAGCAAAGGAAACATTCTAAACTGTAAAACTAAGATAATATCCAACTATTGAGAGCATGGTAAGAAGATTATTTTTAGCTAAATTATTTGGAACATCTTAAATAATCCATAATAGTTAAACCATTCATGACTTACAATTACTCTGATTTGAGAAAATTGTATTCCATTTAGTTCTTCATCAGTAGCATGTCTCACTGTATATTTTTTAGTTTTCTTTTTGGAATTATTGGAATTATATGCATCTCCTGACATGTAAATTCCATATTATAAGCATAATTTTGATTTTTTGAATGCTAGGGAAAAAAAACACACAACTTCTAGGGAATAGTCATGAATTTGATACTTCAAAGCAATATAACTAAAAATTTGGAAATAAGGGGTATTAATGCTTGCATTTCCTGTTATTATAGGGGCTTTGAAAGTTCTTTGAAAGGTAGTATGGCTTAGCATAGAGAGCACTGCACATGGAATCAGGAATCCTTGGTTTTGATTATTGAAAAGCCCTATACAATCACTTAACCTTTCTGGATTACTGTTTCCTTACCTATATAAAACGAGGGAAATAAACCTACCTTAATCAGTCACAAATTATTTATTTATTAATCATGTTTTATGATGCAGCTTTATGTTGAGAATTAGGCAACACACACACACACACACACACACAGAGGAATAGGGAAACCACCTGCTAGACAGTTCAGGAAAGAGTTTATTTGGAAGATTGCACTTGAGCCAAGTTTTCAAAGAAGTTAAGAATTTTACAGTGTGGAAAGGAAAGGGAGAACATTTTAAGCATGGGAGATGGCAATGCAATGGGTTGGAGGTGTGAATCGGAGTGACATGTGAGAATAACAGTAAAAAAGTTATTTTGGTTAAACTATAGAGTGCATGAAGGAAAATATGGTATAGTAAAGCTGGAAAGATAGGTTGGAGTGAATTCACCAAGTACTTTAAATGATAGAGGAATTTACATTTGATCCTTGAGTTCATAGTGAACTACTAGAGTTTATTGAGCAGATAAGGTCAGCTTTATACTTGAGGAAAATGTTTTTCACAGCTGTGTACATGATGAATTGGAGGAAGGAAAGACTTGAGTCTGTGAATCCAATTAGGAGACTATTGCAATAATTCAAATGAGAGATGCGACGGGAAAAGTATGTGAAAGATATTGTGTAGGTAAAATTTACAAGACTGGGCAACTGATTGTATAGTTGAGATATAGTGAGAATGTCACTGAGATTGGTATTTTGGATGAACAGAAGTTGCCTTCTCCCCACAATGGGAATTTTGTAAAAGAACTGGGTACATTGCAAGCTTTTTGAGAGATGCACATAAGATGATGTATGGTATAGAAAGCATTTTGCATTTATTAAAGTATTCCATGAATTTTAATTATTGTTATTAAGTACAATGCATTATCTAACTATTAAAGTTCTAAAATGTTAATAGATTGAAAGAATCAGAGATTAGAGAGAATAGTTTGGTACTCTTAGAGAAAAGCTGCAACATTGTTTTACTGCAATTTCAAAGGCTTCAATGTGTGTCTTAAATGTACTTCTTGAAGGGAAAGAAATACTGCTTGGGCAACGTTTGATATTAAAACTGTTTTCAAGGAAAGACAAGACTTTTTTGGTGAACTCAAGACTTCTTATGCCTCTTTTTTTTTTTTTTTTTTGATGGGCTAGGAAGTAGACCGTTCATAAAGGTATTTGGACCTTGAGACCTGGAAAAATGAAATGTATTCACCAACTGTTTTTCATAGTATCATTTTCCAACTGTTTGAAAGGTGAATACATTAATTTGTATGATTGTGAATTGTGCCACTGGCGCTAAAGAGTAAAGTGATGTATATTTCAAATTAATGCTGGGGCTAAAAATAGATCATAATACAATTAAAATGCAAGATGGAATATTTCTGCTCTGCAACATTCATTTATTGCTATCGTCATTAAATTGACCCCCAAATTAAAAATGACCTTAATTAGATGATATATAAATTGTATAAGGCATTGAAGAAGGCAACTATCAAATTTTGTGGTGCATTTTTCATAAGGTATAGAAAAGAAAACACGTTACAGTTAAGTCAATGCAACCCTCCCCATCTTTTGGCTTGGTATCTAATGTATGTTTTGTAATATACACATTCACAATCAGAATTAGTCAAACAATCTGTTCTAACACAATATAACTTCTAACTGGGAATGTGTTCTGTAAGTTTAGTTTTCAAGCTTGTTTTTTTGTGAGAATACACTATCTTTGATTTAATTTTTTCTGACACTGTGCCCACTGCATAGTAGAAAAAAAAAGTGTAATTGTAGTTTTGTCCTTTACAGCACAGGACAAATAAATGTCAAAATCAAATGGTGGTGTCCCCCAAGGGAAAATACACTTCAGTTATGAAATATTCTTACTCACTTCCCATTGCTATTCCTCTGAACACCTAGGTGAAGCTGCCTCAGGACCTAATCAGATGCTACTAATTTGCATATAATAAAAACTGTGCAATGAGGTTTTAGAGTGTTATGGGGAAAAGTGCATAATATCCCTTTAAAATGGTAAATTGCAAAACTGGTTCTACTTCAGCTCTGGCTTAGCTGTTGGAATAGTTTGACAGAAATGGATATGAAATGATCATCTGCTTATGTTGTTGGTGTGTTAATTGTCACTTTAATTCTCTGCTTAATAAACATCCTTGAAAGTGGCACACTGTGATTTCCTATGTTCCTTGAAAATGCTGTGATATTGATAAAGTGTCAGACTACTACTTGGGAATGACGATAACAATCAACTTTACAAAGCAATCATTAAGGCAGCCTTAAAAAGAGAGCTATACCGGAAAAAGCTCTCCCTTGGCATCATGTGCACCTTATAGTGTGACAGTGTTTGGTTTTGGTTTTTTTTTAGATGAAAATGATTCACATAGGGAATGGGAGCTTTTATTGTTAAAACAACCCTTCACATTAACAAGATTATCATTGTTATCATTATTATTATTTTAATGCTACATTTTCTCAAATCTCCTGAATTATTGTGTCTGACCTTCAGCAGGCTGATTATTTAAATATTTTCTGCAACTTTCAATAGACTCTAAAATTAAAGAAAAGTCTCATAGATTCTTTTAGAATCTGGACACTTAAAACTGTCCCCTTCTCACCTCATACCTTGCCAATTAGGTTAGTACAGAGGTTTTATGATTTTTTGGATAGAGCACTGGACTTAGAATGAGAATGAGTTGAGTTTGAATCCTGTTATAAACACTTATTATGTGATTGGAAAATCATATTTTTTCTCAAGCCCAGTTTCCTTGTTTGTAAAATAATAGCTACTTCATAGGGTTGATGTGAATGTAAAGTAAGATTTTATTTGCATATATAATATATTTATATAAAAGTGCTTTGCAAGCCAAATTGGTATATATGTGCTAACTTATTATTATTTTTATTATCTATTATTACAGTGAACATCAAGTTCTCAAATAGCAGTTATTTAAAAAATCTTTTTTCTACAATCCTAAAGGCATGGAATGAATCCTAGCAATTATAGCAGCTAATTGGTTGTTGAGAAGCAATGTAGCTTACTGGATAAAGAGCCATCATCCTTGGAAACAGGAAGACTTTGATTTCATAGAGCTTCTGATACATACTATTTATGTGCCATTAGTTGTATAACCATGAGTCTTCCCAGAAAACTCTCAGAGATTATATATTTTATACTAGTTGCATATATATATATATATGTATCTCCAAACTGTCTTCCTCCAAACCAAGCTAAAAAAAAGGGTCTTTGACATCTTACCTTCTGTCCTTTATTGTGCAGCTTTTCTTGGATGACTGATCTCACTTGTGTCTTTAAGAAGTAAGGAAATTACATACAATGAGAGCTTTAGTGCTGCCCTGCATATCATGAAACACTTTCTGGATTTAAGAGCATCACCATCTCTCAGAAACTTCAAAGATCATTCAGTTCCATCTGTATACTACAGTACAGTAATATATCCTTGAAATACATGTATACACATACTTAATAATAAATTGGTATTGTATACATAACCTTAAATATCCTTACATTGGTAACTTTAAAATGTTATATAAATGCATGCTGCTATTATTTTTCTATTTAGCAAAGATTTAAATAATGCAAAATATATATTAGAGTAAATGTTTCTATATTTGGAAAAAAAGGTGGTTATGCAACCATTATTTCAAGAATTCTAAGAGGAACTATGATCTATAGCAACCCATTCAATTTTGAGTCTGCTCTGATTGTCAGGAATATTTTTGTTATGGTGACTTTAAAAATGCTTCCCTGCAATGCCATTGATCTTAGCTCTTCCCTTTAACATCATTTTAACAAGTAAAACAAGTCTAGTTCCTCATTTTTGATAAAAGACCATTATTTCAGGACAGTTTAATGATGTCTCCCAAATCTAAGATTTTTCTTCCTCAGTTTAAGCATTTCTAATTCTTTTAACTAATTCTAATATGTTAATGGTTTCATCCCAATCATCCTCCAATGATTGCCCTTCAGATTTTTAATGTTTTCATAAAACATAGCACTGAGATTTGAATACAGCATTTAATATCTAGTCTGGACAGTAGTGAAGATGATGTAACAGCATCACTTACCTTGGTTTGAACAATTAAGTTGTTTGGGATGGTACAGATCACCAAATAAAGGAATCATACTGAGCTTACAGTTTACCAAAATCTCTAGACCTTTTCTCACATATAGTACTGATTAACCATTTTTCTCCTACCCTGTGCTTGTGTACTTTTTCTTTGAATCCTAAGGTACTTTATATGTACTCTTATTTGTTAAGGACAGCACCTAAGTGTGAAACCCAGAAAGCCTGTAAAGAGTTAAAGGGGACTGTATCATTGAGGGGCAGGTCGATTCTCTAAAGCCCCCATAGCTGTGAATTATAACACAATTGAAGGAATTGCAAAGCAGCCTTTACTGATGTAGATGTTGCTTGTGAATTGGAAATGAAATAAATCGGAGACCAGAGAGAAGAGGAAAGTGGTCAGAGAATGCAACTACTTGTGTTCTTGTATTGTTATCATCTTCTCACATGAAGGGATCTATTTTGCTGGTCAGAATTAAATCCCTAGCAGCCACTAGCAGATGCCTCCCATAACATCTGGCAGCTACTAATAGGTTGCTCCCATAACACTATTATGTTACCTTGGGGTAGCTAGGTGGCCTAGTGGAGAGATCACCATCAGCCTTGGAGCCAGGGTTGAAATCTGGCTTCAGACCTTCAGGTATAGGTTTTGTGACCCAAATAAATTAACAATTCTATTATATTGTCCCCAAAATTGTTTAGTATGACATTTGTGTGACAGACAAAAATATTGAACATAATATTATAAAAGAGATACCTAAAACATCATACTTCGTCTAGGCTTTTCAACAATGAGTATTTTTTAGAGCATATCATTTAGGCATTTATGAATGCATCTAGCCCAGAATTGCCATCTAGCACATGTATTCTTCTCTTTTCCCCAAGACGTTCAGTCACTTCGAATTAACTCAACAAAACATTTTCGTACATTGTCCAAATTACTATATCATAATGAACTTTATCAAGTGTCTGTATGCAGCCATGCTATACCTAAAGCCTCCCTTTGAAATCAGAATTCATCTTATATGGCGTATTATTGAGGAAGTATGCTGGCTTTTAGTGATCATAGCTTCTCTTTATCAGTGTCCATAAAACATTCCTTTAATACTATGTTTTAAAATATCAAGAACTAAAATCTGGTTCACTGGTCAGTTGTTCTTATTATTAACAATAGGTAAAGAGAAGTCCCAGTATTAGATGTTGTTTTTTTACCTTTTGATTACATCATTGTAAGGAGCTTCTGCACTTAACACAATATGTGGCACATAGTAGCTATGTCTTAGGTGTTGATTGATAAATAAAATTTCTGTGACTGAACACATTTCTTCATCACAGTTTTAGAGCCCTAGTCTTTTTGGCTCTGAGGCTAGCCTTTTGTCAGTTATGTCACACTGCTTCTTTCATATCTTTAAAAAAAACTTGTGGCAAAGGTAATTTTCCCAACTCTAAGCTAAAATCTATAAAATACGTTCACATAATTTGATTCTGACATTGTAGATGTCAAAAATATTATTGAATTGGGCACATGGGCACAATAAGTTATGGAGAATGGTTTGCCATTTAGATCTGCCATTTAGTCTAGAGAAAAGATACTGAAGCTGCAAGATCAAAAACTTTCCCTCATAGGTTTGGAATTAATGGTAAAACATTATGCACCACACTGTGATAAATTCTGTTGATACAAATACAAGCTTATGTTGAAAGAACTTAAATTTTAATGTTGAGAAACCACACATATGATGGAGCTAGAAAGAGATGGAGCATGAGCAGTTTGGTATGGTTTGGAGACTGTTGACAAAAGCTAGTTTCCTGGCAAGATAAGGCAGAAGCTCATTTTAATAGCCAGCATCTTAGAGAAAGAATAAAAGGTTTTGGTGGAAGAGAATTGCCATACAGGTAGTAAGTGCAGGTAGTTAGATGTAGAAATAGTCAGGAAATAGGCTAAATTGCCAAGAGAGGTTCACAGTTTCTTTTAATGGAGAATTTTAGAAGGTAGGATTGGTTTTATTTTTCTTTGTAGGGTGTGAATAGTTCTGTTTGAAGGGAAAAAGACAGATTAAGCTAGATAGTAATATTCTAAGTAATCATAGTAGACCTCTGCTATAATTAACTCATTATTTGTTGCATGAATTTGGGTACTTTTCAAGCCAAATCATGACTCATGAAGCAAAAATTGTAGAGTAAAATCTTGAAAGGACATAGCTTATTACAAAGAAAAAAAATAATCTGTTGTTATAAAGTTGCTATGGCAGTGTTTCAGTTTCATGTAATCATTTTCTAGGTTATATATTTGACCGAGGAAGTCATTCATTTGATATTGATAAAGGGAATGGAAAATAAAGATTAAAGGTAAAGTGGTAGAATAGGGGAAAATCAGAATCAGACAACATTGGTTTAAAATTGGTTTAAACATTGGTTTACTATTAGTATAACTTTGAGAAAATCAAAACCTCCTCAACCTCTTTTTCCTCATATATAAAATGAGGGGTTTGGACTAAATGGCCTCTGAGATCTCTTTCAGCTCTAAATTTTCAGTACAAATGAATTGAGAGATTCTGCTTTTAGATCAAGAACTGAAATAATGTAAAGTGAACATTCTTAAGATCTTTGCCATTCAGTCCATAATCCCTCTACTCATAGATCAAAAGTGGCAAGGGACATAGAAATCATCAGTGAAGAATAAATGGTCCCCCAAGAGGTTAAATTTGATAGTCAAAGCTATAATCAGAGTTATCTGTTCTTTAAAAAAAACACCTTTCTAAAAGTCTAGCAGCCATTTTTTATAGAAATTGAGAGACCATGCTGCAAAATCTACTAGTGCATTTTATTTCTTCTTTCAAAATGCTGTAGTTGAACAGATCTTGAGATACACTCTCTTTTTGGTCCATAGGTACCTTCCTCTGTAAAAGCATATGCTTACCATTCTCCATTATGTTGCTGTATGGGCATCCAAGTAAAATTTTGGGAACTAGCAAATTTGCTAAAATAATGTAAGAGTGTTTAATTCGTTTATTTTCAAACCAAAAAATGGAGAATGGTTAAAAACCACATCTGATTCAGGGTATCGAAACCTTCTAAAAATTCACCTTGGAATAACAAGGATATCTTTCCATTCTCTTTTTCTTTCTTGATTCCAGTTTAGTTCTTTTAATTGTTGTTATCCTCTTGACTTGCTTAAGAAAATTTAGAGTTATTTTGAGATAACTCATTCATTCAGTGAACATTTTATTATTTTTATTTTATGAACTGAAATATAATTTCTTCTTCAGAATAATATCTTGATATCACAAAAAGCAATCTACTTATGCTTCATTCTATTGGATGATAGAAGCTCACGAAAAACCAATTCAAATGTCCAATCTACTCCATAGAGATATTGTTCTTGATATTAAGTATGCGTGTATAGTATCAACTTTGTAAGATGAAATGCATTACTTTATGGTGTTGATTTTATCACTGAGTGAGTGGTAGCAAATTGGGAAATGAACAAAGATAAAAACAAAAGTTATCAAGATACTTGTTTAAGTATTAGGGGCACCTATTTATCTGGTCTTAAACACACTTATTAACGGAGTGATCCTGGGCAAGTCACTTAACTCCTATTTGCTTTAATTCCTGATCTGTACAATGGAGACCCAGTGGAAAAAGAAATGGCAAACAAGTCTAGTATGTTTGCCAAGAAAACCTTACAGTCAAAGTCCAAAAAAATTAAACCAATATTTCCTGAGAACATAGGTTAAATTGAATTCAACTCAACAATGTTTGTTAAGTATCTACTATGAACAAAGGAAGATATTACAGAGAAATTAGCTTAGCGTTTCTTCTTCTAAGATATCTGTAGGCTTATATAGTGGCAAGAAACTAGATATATATATGTCTCTATATATACACATGTATATATAATGTAAGTTATAATGTGAGAAGCATAACTCACAGATATGTGTGAGGGATTCAAGAAAGGAAGAATCTCATTTAGTGAAATAGACCAGTGAAGATTGCAAGGTAGCTCTTGAATTTATCATTTGAGGGGTTTAATTCATACTTACCTAATCAGTATGAATGTATTCCCTTTAGGTTTCAACACAGTTTAGTCCTCATTTTTTATAATAGCTTTTTATTTTTCAAAATACATGTAATGACAGTTTTCAACATTTACTCCTGGAAAATCTTATATTTCAATTTTTTCTCTCCCCCCCCACATTCCCCTTCCCCTAGATAGCAAGTAATACAATATAGGTTAAATGCATATAATTCTTCTAAATATATTTCCATATCTATCATGCTGCACAAGAAAAATCAGATCAAAAAGGGAAAAATAGGAAGAACAAACAAGGTAGCAAACGACAACAACAACAACAAAAGTGAAAATACTATGTTGTAATTTACATTAAGTCTCTATAGTTCTTTTTCTGGATGCAAATGGCTCTCTCCATCACAAGTCTATTGGAATTGGCCTGAATCACCTCATTGTTGAAAAGAGACAAGTACATCACAGTTGATCATCACATAATCTTCTTGTTGTTGGGTACAATATTTTCTTGCTTCTATTCACTTCACTTTGCATCAGTTGATGTAAGTCTCTCCAGGCCATTCTGAAATTCTCTTCCTTATCATTTCTAATAAAACAATAATATTCCACCACACTCACATACTTTTTCAGCCACTGACCAAATGATGGGCATCCACTAACTTTCCAGTTTCTTGCCACTATAAAAAGGGCTGCTACACACATTTTTTTTGCATATGTGAGTCCTTTCCCCTTTTTAATGATCTCTTTGTGATATAGACCCCAATAGAGATACTTCTGGATCCAAGGATATACATAGTTTGATAGTAGTCCTTTGTTAGCCCTAATTTTTTAACATTAGAGATCACCTAGTTTCTTTTCTATAATCTATTTTCTTCTCCCTGTTAGGTTGTTACTAGGTGCCAAGTCAGTTACTTAACAATTCTCTAGCCCAGGGTTCACACTTTTAGTTCACACCTTTAAAAGGAGCAAGTTCATTGGTTGTAAGTAGTTTCCACAAGCCCCTGGAGTATCCACAAGCCCATTCTCTGGGAGGATAAAAGGAGAAGACAGTCTGGAAAGAGGCAGTCTGGATTGGGTTAAGGACAAGACTTCCCAGGAGAACTTCAGGGAAGCTGGAGGAGATTCAGAGCCAGGATTCAGGAAGAAGAGGATTTGAGATTCTACCTTCCCTCTGGCTTGAGGCTCCAGGAGCCTCCCAAGAAACCTGCTCACAGACAAAAGGATATGAACAGAAAAGAAACCTCCTCCCAGAGAAGGATTACAATTGAGAGACAACAGGACATCCACAATTTGGGCCCACCGTGGGTGTAAACTCCTTTAAGGTGTAAGCTCCTTTTTAAGAAGCTTTTAAAGGTGTGAACTAAAGGTGTGAACCCTGAGCTAGAGAACTGTTAAGTACAGACTTAGCACCTAGTAAGAACCTAACATCTCCCCTTCAGTTTTGGATTTCTGATTCACTTAGTATACTTTCAGATTAATTCAAATTAACCCAACAAAAAATACAAGGCAATATCCTAAGAACTAGAAATACAAAGTAAAGAAAAAATATGGTTCCTACTCTCAGGATGCTTATGTTCTAAGGGGGAGTGGTAATACAATATGTATAAGGACAGATAAATTCAAAATTATTTGAGAAGGGAGACAGCATTAATTAACAATGGGGAGAGTTTCAGGCAGGAGTGTTATCCAAAGGAGATAACACCTGAGCTGATACTTGAAGGAAGACATTAACACTTCCTTCCCTTAACAATCACTATACTTTTATTTTGTTTACATTATGTATATTCATCTGTATATATATTGTTCCTCCTTGCCAATTTTACTAACTCTTCCTCCAATGTTGCTCCTTAACAGAAAACTGTCATATTTTCTTTGTATCCCCACTGACTTGTTCAATGTTTGGTAAATGCTTGTTGAATTCAAGTGAATTGAATATGGCTTTGGAGAGTTTAAAATGAGAAGGGAGAATCAGGGATTCATAGGTTTAGATCGAGAAGGAAACTTAGAAATCATACCCATTCACACTCCTACCATTTTAGATGTAAGGAAAATTAGACTTAGGAAAGATATGTAACTTGCCCAAGATCATAATAAATGGAGGAGATTCAAAAGAACTTCAAATGAATTGTAGTGGGAGTTGGAATGCTCGGTTCAAGAACTAGCTAATTACTGGATAATTATCTAAGATGTAGACTACATGATGGTTGGAAGAATAGGCCAGAGGCATACTGTAGAAGTCTTTTGGAATATTGTTATGATTCTCTGTGCAGTCCAAAATGATTTATTCCTAAAAATCATTCTCAGGGTATTTATTTCCAGATTCTTGAGTAATTTGGACAACAAAGTACTCTTGTGGATAGAACTCTGGCCAGAACTTGGGAAGATTCATCTTCATGTTTTCATAAATAGCTTTAGACATTTACTGAGTGGGTGACTCTGGGAATTTAACTCTCTTTGCCTCAGTTTCCTCATCTGTCAAATTAGCTGGAGAAGGAAATGGCAAACCACTCTAGTATTTTGCTAAGAAAACTTCAAGTGGAGTTATGAAGAGCAAATGGGCAATTGAATAGTTTATTTAAATATTTCAGAAAGAGTTAAATAGAAGTACTAGTTTCAAACAACTATGATAACTCTTTTAGTATCCTAGACTTATAATGGGTTTCTACAATAGAAGTCTCTGCATGGGAATGTAGTCAATTGATATTTTGGTTGCATTTTAAATAATAAAATGTTCTAAATCACAATTCTTCAGAGATCTTCTACTTCTTTGGAAGTATGGAGTATGTGAGTATTTATGGTGTTTATTCCATATATCCATTCTTTTACATGGCCCGGTTAACAGAAAGATTACCATTGAAAGTAAAATAGCCCTTTCTTACAATAAGATCATATCTGTAAATGCTTTACAAACATTAAAATGCTCTATGATTATCAGTTGTTATCAGATGAAAACTCTTCATTTTTCCATTCTTTATATTTTATGTTCTGCAGACTATTGAATGGATGGATAAATGACTTTGTTATGTAATTGAATAAGAGAATTGAGACATATATTCATCTTTCATACTCACTGAAAGCATCTTTGGGACAACTCCAGTAAAACAGAGGATGATAAGAATGACACATACCTAGTTTTAATTTCTCCTGCTAGGTCTCTAGCAGAAACATTTTTATTTCGTATAGTTTTGAGATTATGAGTATTCAACATGGTGACATCTACCAAGAGTATTATTCTTATATTTTTTGTGGATCAAAAAAAGGAAAAGGTGGAAGACATTTCTGTCCATAATGATACTTCAGTTCTAGCATAATTTATTTGCTGAATTCCCAAGAATATGTTTGGATTTGTATTTACAGCACAGAGATTTGTTCTCTTTTAGTTTATAAAGGCTCACAAAATTCTATTATAGAATACTAGTCACTTGATCATGTTTTTCTAGGAATTTGTGATGTGTTTTAATTTTTATCATTTCATTACATAATCTTCTGTAATCACTGTCAGGTCTCCTGAAAGATAACCTTTCTATTGTTCTGATGACAAATGACCTGATACTGACTCATTATTAACATCTTGATGATAACTAGAATAACTAGTTGCCAACTTTAAGTTGAGGTAAAAGTTTGACACTTCCATAAACACTTGTGATTTTTCTGCTTTAGTGGTCAATATAATTTGCATTGAGGAATTTCTAGCATATGGAATATTGGTCTTTCTCTTCTGTTCTAAACTGTCTTGACTTCTTGTATTACTAGGAAATTAAGGAAAAACAGTCCCTCCATTGGATTCTATGTCAAAAGGATTATTATGGTAGATTCAAGTAGGTCCTGCCAATAGTCTTATGTAATATTTTTCTTTTTTTCTTAGATTCATAGAAAGATTATATAACATTGCCTACTATACTAATCTAATCAGTATCATCATAATCTCCCATTTCATGGATATTTGAAGGATCCTGCTTAGACCTTTACTAATAGGATTGAGATCTCAAGGTTCATAAAGTTCTAGATAAATGTCCTTCTTGCTGGTGTTTGTTTATTTGATATTATCCCTCTTTCTCCAACAATAAATTGAACTTTGAGAGTGTTATTATTATTTAGGGAATGGGATAGGGCCTTAAAATATGATTTCAGGCATTTTTAGGTGAAGAAACTCCTTTTACTAATGTAAGTCAATACCTTATCTGCAATTTTCCGTCTTAGAGCACTGCTAAGAACACTGAAAAGCTGTGACATGTCCAGGGTCACACAGTTGGTATATGTCTCACAGTTGGTATTTTTTCCCATTTTTTTCCATACTAACTCTTTCCTATAATGTGTTGCTTCTCTATTGTTATGTCTGTGTGGAATCTGTTCACTAGTATTGATATGCCTATTGGCTAGACAAACATAGTACCTATTAGAAGAAAGAATATCACATTAAGAATTAAAATAAAAAAAAATTCACTTTGTATATAGTTCTTCTTAACCTAATATATTAATTTCAATTCTCCCTCAATATGTATGATTTAATATGTCACAGTATTTTTATTTTGGATCATCATAGTCATATCTGAATCTTAGTGACCACTTTGGGGATTTTCTTGGCAAAGATAGAATGGTTTGCCATTTGCTTCTCCAGCTCATTTGACAGAAGAAACTGAGGCAAATGGGGTTAAGTGACTTGCAAAGGGTCACACAGCTATAATAAATGTCTGAGGCCAGATTTGAACTTATGAAGATGAGTCTTCCTAACTCCAGACCTGGCATTCTATCTACTGCATCACCTAGCTGCTTATATAATTTTACAGAGTACTAGCTTCCTAATGAATACACCCAACAATCATATATTAGAAAAATTTATAGCCTCTTTGTGAAGTGGTATCTGAAGTTGAAAAGCCTTGTATATGTTTTAACATGGTCATATTACTTATGACATAATACTTATATCAGATATATGTGAAATAAAATAGACTGGGGGGTTCTATCTTAACATTAGGAAAAATAATGCCTTGATAGGGCCCATTTTGTCTTTTTTTTTAAGAATTTGCCCTTTAAATAAACTCCTTTCTTTAACCTCCAATCTCTATTTTCTACTAGTTTCTTCTCTGCTTCTTACAAACATTTCCAAATCTCTTACTTTCTTGAAATAAATATGTAAGCAAACCCCTTCATTTTTACCCTACTATCTCCCCAATTAATTGTTCTTCTCCCTTTTTTAGCCATATTCCTAGAAAAATAAATCTATGTTTCTAGGAATCACTTTCTCACCTCCCAACCCCTTGCAAGTTGGATTTTGTTTTTATCACTTGAAACTGGTATTTTCATAACAATCTCTTATTTGTTAAAAACCTATGGCCTTTCAGCTCTTTTTGTTGTAGCTAGAAACTGGAAGTTGAATGGATGTCCATCAATTGGAGAATGGTTGGGTAAATTATGGTATATGAAGGTTATGGAATATTATTGCTCTGTAAGAAATGACCAGCAGGAGGAATACAGAGAGGCTTGGAGAGACTTACATCAACTGATGCTGAGTGAAATGAATAGAACCAGAAGATCACTGTACACTTCAACAACAATACAGTATGAGGATGTACTCTGATGGAAGTGGAAATCTTCAACATAAAGAAGATCCAACTCACTTCCAGTTGATCAATGATGGACAGAAACAACTACACTCAGAGAAGGAACACTGGGAAGTGAATGTAAATTGTTAGCACTACTGTCTATCTACCCAGGTTACTTATACCTTCGGAAGCTAATACTTAATGTGCAACAAGAAAATGGTATTTACACACATATATTGTATCTAGGTTATATTGTAACACATGTAAAATGTATGGGATTACCTGTCATCGGGGGGAGGGAGTGGAGGGAGGGAGGGAATAATTTGGAAAAATGAATAAAAAAAACAAAAAAATAAAAAAAAAACCTATGGCCTTTAAATTTTTTTAATTGTCCGTGTTCCTTATTCTTGACTTGTCTGCTGCTTTGGCACTATGGACCTTTCGGTTCTCCTGCAATTCTTTTCTCCATGTGATTTCATGATATTGTTCTCTATTGGTAGGGTTCCTAACATGCTGGATCACTCCTTCTTAGTCTTCTTTGTGGGATCATAATTACCATGCTATGTCTATGAATGCCCACCCTGAAATACCTTGTATATATTATATACAGACTTAACTATGTGTACATGCCGTTTTCTTCATTAGAATGCAAGCTCTGAGAAAGCCAGATCAATTTTGTTTTGGTGTATGTATCCCCAGAACTTAACACAATGGTTGGCATATATTAGGTGCCCAATAAACTTTTGTTGAATTGAATTAAAGGAAAAAAGATAATTTGACACTGGAATAACAAAATAATACAAAGGAGGTAAGTTCAAGTCTCAAAATCTGTGCCCATGGTCTTTCCAGATTTCTAAATGAGGAGTCAAAACTGAGTCCAAATGCCAGCTCTATTAATAAAGACATGATCCTGGAAAATCACTTCATTTCTCTGGATCTTAATACTCTAAATTGTAAAATGAGAGAGTGAGGCAAGATAAATTCTTTGGTAACTTTAAACTCTAAATCTATAATATGACTTAATATTTAAAGCACAATTAAAACAATTTGTTTTGGTTTTTAATGTTTTAGAAATATTTTTGCATCATAGGAAAAAAAAAACTATCAGAAGAAAAATGGATGGTTTCCTTTCAGCTCCTTTATATTTTCAATCCAATTTCTCAAAGCCATTATATGATTGGTGAAATTTGGCTGTCCTATTTATCAAAATTCATGTGAGCAAATCATAGATCAATATGTCCCATGAGTAGAGTCTGTGTGGTCCTTAGGTGCCTGGGAAATCCATTTTTCAAGGAAGCTTCCATTGTACTCAATACATCAGAGATTAGAAGTCTCAGCTACCTTTTATTTAAAACATGTTTGCTTAAATTACAACAGGTTATTTTACAGCTAGACATATGAATGCCATGTGCTAAGTAAATTGTACATTATGTAGAAAGAATGTTTAAAAATACCCTGAAGTTGTAGAAATATGAGATGCATAGAGAGAAGGATAATTTAAGCAGTTTCAGTCATTCCAGCAATGTTGAACTGAGGTTTCTCTAGTGCTTTCAGCAGAGGAGACATATGTCTTGAATGTATTTTAAATATATGCCAAAGCTAACCCTTTTAAGGACATCCTTGCATTGATAATTTCAAACAGTTTGTCAAACCTAGAAATGTTCCAGAGATAGAAGAGGTGGGTGGATGGTGGAAATCTTGAATATAGAATATTATATGATGTAGTTCTGGTGAATTCATGTTTACTCTGGCTTTCCTTTCTGCCACGCCCCAAAGCAGAGGTAAATAAAAATCCCAGCTTGGTTTCCATTTCCTTTTAACAAATAGCATTGCATTCAGGCTAATGGATACAAACCACATCTGACAGTCCTCATCGTGTTAATTTGATAATTGCTAAATACTAGTGATCTTAATGAAGTTAACGTGCCTGTTATCTGTGACCATAAATGGTTCCTATTATAAAATAGTTCCACTGTAAATCAAAGAAAAATGATGTGGTCACAGATATTAACGCCACACAAGGTGGTGAACAAATTTAGATGAATTACATGGCCCTGCCAGCTCTGTATGGGAAACTCTAATTTTTTATAAAGGGTCCTGGTTTTCAAGTACTTTACTTGAACAAGAAGATTTAATTTATTTGTTATTTTATGAAGCATTTTTATGTGTAGAAAAAGTGCTACTTGTTTGCACATGCTGGGTATGTGGCATTCTTACATGATTTCATGCTTTGCTGATGGAAAATTAGACCCTTGTGTATTATAAAAGAATAGAAGATAGCTATAGAATCAGGATGCTATTGCCTCAGGACATTCTGTTGACAGCTAGAAATATATACAGACAAAGCAATGTCACTGGATGCTAATGTGAACTATACAAGTTGATGAGTACTGTAAATCCCTGTAAAAGGAGATGCCTAAACCCTTTCATTTAATGGGGTCTTTTCCTCTTAAACTTCTAATGTAGGCTATGATTTCCACAGTATTGTTTAATGAACCCATAATTAATATTTTATAATTACACGTTGCCCATGAATGCACAAATGTGACCACTGGGGTGAATGTGCCCATGTTCAGTAAAATACCTAGGCAAAGTTGCACCTAAAATTAAGATATTTGTAGGGGATGGGGGAGGGGGTTATTTTTACAACTTCAGCTGATAGGATATTGGTCTCATGCTAAGATAAGAATCATTCATTTCTAACCCCCTCCCCAATTTTGGATCAGCATGTAGCACGCAGATACGTACATAATAATTTCCTTGTCTGTTAGAAATTTTCCGTTTTTATCCAGTGTGAAATCTAATGGGAGGTATACTGTAATTTAAACTAACAATAATGAGTACAAGTAATAATGTTTCTAGTACTAGTTTATTGGAAACTTTAGCAAGAGATGTCAAAACAGCCCTAGCAGCTACTATGGCTCTGCTGGTCTCTTTTTGCCTTCTAAGTCAGTTTCAATAACCATCACAAATACTCTACAGAGCAAACCTCAGTGCAGAGGTGTGAAACAGAGGCCACTGAGCCAAATTCTGAAAGAATTACCTGGCGTTCAGTCCCACATGTAACTATTTACTCTCTTTCCCAGAAAGCATTTTGCTACACATCAACACAGAGAGAGGAGAAAATTGATCTTGACGATTCCAATCTGACTTCTAGGTTCTTTTTAGACTTTTGTAAGTTGTAGCTAAAGTAGCAAAAGGAGGAAACTTACAATAGTCAAGTGCAAAGGTCTTCTTTAGTGGTCACATTCTCCATGGATTTGGGAACATGGACAATTTCCCATTACAATGTTGCTGTAATGTGAGTGGAAAACATTTTCTTGAACCAGCCACATATGAGTGCAGGCAGGATCTGCCACATAATTAATCTGGAGGCAGACAACAAACCTTTGAGTACTAATTGCCACATTCTGAAATATACTTGAAGTGGAGCATGTGTGCGTGTGTGCATGTGTGTATGTGTGTGTGTGTGTGTGTGTGTGTGTGTGTGTGTGTTATGAGACCTGTGATTTCATTGGCAGAGGGATTTCTCACTTAGAAAACTCCCTCCACTGATGCAATTTATAATCATAAAGAGTCTGAGGGCACTGAGAGATTAAATGACTTGAGCAGAGTCATACAACCTAGGTTTTCCTGTCACCCAGGCTAACCCTCTCATGCTAGGCTGTCTTTCAACCACAGTTGTAAGAACTATTTGATATCCGCTAGAAACAACTGCTTCTTGATAAGAAAAAAAAAATAAAAGAACAAGTCAGTAACTTGATGAAAAATGACTAAATCATAGTGTAAATTTCAAAGTCCGGTTCTTTTTGTACAGCAAAACAACTGTTTGAACAGGTATACATATATTGTATTTAATTTATACTTTAACATATTTAACATGTATTGGTCATCCTGCCATCTGGGGGAAGGGGTAGGGGGAAGGAGGAGAAGATTGGAACAAAAGGTTTGGCGATTGTCAATACTGTAAAATTACCCATGCATATATCTGGTAAATAAAAACTATTAATAAAAAATAAAATAAAATCAGAGTGTAAGTTTCAAAGTCCGATTCTTTTTGTACAGCAAAACAACTGTTTGAACAGGTATACATATATTGAATTTAATTTATACTTTAACATATTTAACATGTATTGGTCAACCTGCCATCTGGGGGAAGGGATAGGGGGAAGGAGGAGAAGATTGGAACAAAAGGTTTGGCGATTGTCAATACTGTAAAATTACCCATGCATATATCTGGTAAATAAAAACTATTAATAAAAAATAAAATAAAATCAGAGTGTAAGTTTCAAAGTCCGGTTCTTTTTGTACAGCAAAACAACTGTTTGGACATGTATACATATATTGTATTTAATTTATACTTTAATGTATGTAACATGTATTGGTCAACCTGCCATTTGGGGAGGGGGGAAGGTGGGGAAAAATTAGAACAAAAGGTTTGGCAATTGTCAATGTTGTAAAATTATCCAGGCATGTATCTGGTAAATAAAAACTATTAATAAAAAATTAAATAAAATCAGAGTGTAAGCATCCTAGAAAAGTCTGGCTAATAATCTAGAGCAAAAAGGTTTTCATGTTCCAAAATCTTCATGACAATAAATATTTAGAATCAGGTGAATTTGGTACTGGCTAAGAAATAAAGTAGTCCATCAGTGGAATAGATTAGGATCACAGGACAAAATAATCAATAACTATAGCAAAACTATTGTTTGACAAATTCAAAGATCCTAGATTTTGGGATAAAAACTCAGTATTTGACAAAAAGTGCTGGAAAAACTGGAAACTAGTATGGAAGAAGTTAGGGCTTGACCCATATCCAATACTATATACCAAGATAAGATCTAAATGGATTCATGATTTAGACATAAAGAGTGATATCATAAGCAAATTAGAAGAACATTGAATAGTTAACCTCTCAGATTGTGAAAAAGGAAGGAATTTGTGTCCAAAGAAGAACTGGAACTCATTATTGAACACCAGATAGATAATTTTGATTATAATAAGTAAAAAAAAGTTTTTGTACAAACAAAACAAACAATAATAAGATCAGAAAGAAAGCAATTAAATTGGGAAATCATTTTTATATTTAAGGGGTCTGATAAAGGCCTCATTTCTAAAATATATAGAGAATTGACTCAAATTTTTAAGACTCCAAGCCATTCTCTAATTGACAAATGGTCAAAGGATATGAACCAACAATTTTCATATGAAGAAATTAAAACTATTTCTAATCATATGAGAAGGTACTCTAAATCACTATTAATCAGAGAAATGCAAATTAAGATAACTCTGAGATACCACTAAACAGTTCTCAGATTGGCTAAGATGACAGGAAAAGACAAGGATGAATGTTGGAGGGGATGTGGGAAAACTGGGACACAAATACATTGTTGGTGGAGTTATGAATAGATCCAGCCTTTCTGGAGAGCACGCCCAAAAAGTTATCAAACTGTGCATACCCTTTGACCCAGCAGTGTTTCTCTTGAGCCTATATCCCAAAGAGATCTTAAAGGAAGGAAAGAGACCTACATGTGCAAAAATTATAGTGATCAGAAACTGGAAACTGAGTGGATGCCCATCAGTTGGAGAATGGCTAAATAAGTTATGGTATATGAATGTTATGGAATATTATTGTCTATAAGAAATGACCAGCAGGATGAATAGAGAGGCTTGGAGAGACTTACATGAACTGATGCTGAGTGAAATGAGTAGAACCAGGTGATCATTGTACATAACAACATCAATATTAAATAACAATCAATTCTGATGAACTTGACTCTTTCCAACAGTGAAATAATTGATGCCAGTTCCAATGATCTTGTGATGAAGAGAGCCATCTACACACAGAGAGAGGACTGTAGGAATTGAATGTGGATCACAACATAATATTCTCATTCTTTTTGTTGATATTCATTTGCATTTTGTTTTCTTACTCATTTACTTTCTTTTTTGATCCAATTTCTCTTGTTCAGCAAGAGAATTGAACAAACATGTTTATACAAATTGGATTTAACATATATTTTGACATATTTAACATATATTGAATTGTTTGCCATCTAGGAGAGAGGGGGAGGGGGAGGAGGAGAAAATCTGAAATACAAGGCTATGCAAAGGTCAATGTTGTCAAATTATCCATGCATTTGTTTTGAAAATTAAAAGTTTTATAAAAAATAAAGAAATAAGCCCTCCCCCAAAAAAATAATAAAAAATAGAATCAGGTGAGCTGGGTTCAAATCCGCTTTCTGGTACTTACTATCTGTGTTATCTTGAGCAAAACTATAAAATGAAAGGGCTTTGACTAGATGAACTTTTAAGTTCTGTTTCAGTTCTAAAATTTGGAACCCAATACCAATACCACCTAGTTACTGTTTTCTAAATAGTTTATATTATATATTTGAATACAACATCCAGTTGCATTAAGGTAAACTTTTTAAAACAAAGACATACAGGATTTCAGAACAATTTTTGTGTAATGCTTCAGATCAAATCATGTTTATACACAATGATGTTAAGTGATTATTCAAAGGAAAATTCAGCAATGTCTAACAACAGAAGACAAGGAGGTTCATGCTCATAAGACTGATTACCAAAATACATAACTATATATATATATATGTATATATAATATGCAGACATATATTTGCTTATGTATGTATATACACATACATATGTATAAATAGCTATAGCAATTCTTTGAAGGGCTAAAGTAAATAATTCCATTTACAAATCTCTTGGTTCTCACTTCAGGGATATTTTATAAAGTTCTATGACTGACAAAATCACAAACATAACTGCGTCTTTCCTATAGGCACTGAGGATAGACTACATAGAGAGGCACTATGCCTTTTTTCCTAGTGGTTCTGTGGATTACTGACCATACCACCAGCCCTATGATGGTCAGCACAACTAGCTTCCCTCACTTTGTTGTCCCTGGGTTTTTGACTCTGAGGGACCAATCACTATGGAGTTTTCCTCAGTCTCACCTTCTTCCCCTTCCATACCTCTACTAGCTCTTCCTGGAAGTCATGGGGTGTCATTTGTAACACCCTGGGACTTTGCCTCAGACTCTCTGTGGGACCGGTTGATCCTTCTCCCTAAGTAACTAGACCCCATCAGGGTGGAAGGTCATTCATTCCCAGATGAATTGGCCTTAAACACCAGAAATCCTACTTATAACAATGGACATAATACATTTCAAGAAATATTTATTTAATAGACAGTTACAAAATCACTAACAATTGCTGCCCTTGAGGAAGACACATTGTAATGAGGGTATACATCATATACATATGTTGTATGTGTATGTGTATGTGTAAATATATATATATATATATATTTATGTATATATAAAATTATATATATATATATATATATATATATATATATATATATATATATATATATATATATATATATATATATATAATATATTTTGAGGAGGAAGAGAAAAGTAGCAATTGAGAAAAGATAAAACTAGGGAAGGTTTTATGGAGAAGCAGAGTGTTAGCTAAGTCTCAAAAGAAAGATAAGGTCTTTAAAATATGCATATTAAAATACTATAATAATTGTTGTGGCTTCCTTATTTCTTGAGACAGAATAAAATCATAGTAGAATGATATAATGTTATGTGTACACCATGAGGATGGGGGTAAATGTCAATTAAAATCTTAGTTTCTTTGAACCATCTCTGACCAAGGAGATCATATCAAGGCCTCAAGCTGATCTTTATCTTAAATAGATTAGTACCTCCTTTCTTTAGAGGCCAGATAAGTTGACCCACAGATCCTAGCAATGATATTCCAAATTGATAACTAGGAGCTTGGTATTGCAATCATCTTGTATTCTAATAATTTTCCTTTTGTATAGCAATGACTACCTCATCTCCATCTTCCTATGATACATGGCTTATACAAGTTATATTTTATATTAAATGCATTTAATCCAATAACTTTTCTTACAACCTTGTCCTATCTTGTTAACATTTGGTGGCAGGACAAAAAACTGACTGAATCTGAGAAACTTTCATCATTTATATGCTGTTAGAACAATATCATTAGAGAACTGTATGGCCAGAAAAAAAGATGGGCTAATAATATAGCATTAATTAAAGATAAATGATGTACTCTACCCGTATTTTTCTTTGAGATTCATAAAAAATAGTGATTAGAGAAAGACTCCCTAGCACATTGTGTATGTGTTTGTATCTCTCTCTTTCTCTCTGAAATTAAAATTTTAGTTCAAAATTTTAATTAATATCTTTTTACATCACCTTGATTTCTGCATATATCTCTCTCCTTTTCTCTATCCAAAGAATCATTTCTTGATATGAAGAATTTTTAAAATGAAGGGGAAAAAAGAAATTCAGCAAAATAAACCAATACATCAGCTTAATCTGACAATATATGCAACATTTCACTTTCATATTTCCCCTACCTTAGACAAGGAGGAAAGAAATTGCATTCTTGTATGTGTTCTTCTGGCCAACCTTAGTTATTATAATGACAAGCATTCAATTTCAATTTTGTTGTACTTTTTATTTACATTTCTGTGGACATTATATAATTTCTTTCCCTGATTTTGCTTACTTCCCTCTGAATCAGTTCACAGAATTCTTTTAATTCCTCCCTTCAATCTTCATATTTATTATTTCTTAAGTCACAGTAATAATATTCCATTATTTTCATGTATCACCATTTGATTGGTTATTCCTCATTCTATGTGCATATAACCTATTTCCAGTTGTTTGCTTAAAAAAAATTCTACTACATTTAGTGTATAGGACTTTTCTTTTTTTTTTATTGATTTCCTTGGGACATATACCTAGCAGTTGAATACCTGGATCAAGAGGAATGGACATTTTATTCATTATTTGTATAAATCTAAATTGCTTTTCTGACTAGTTAAACCAATTGATGGCTCTTCAACCAGGGTATCAGTGTGCCTATATTTCCATAAACCCTCCAGCATTGACTCTTATTATTGTTTGTAATCTTTGCTGAATTGTCATTAATGTCATTAATTAATTAAATGATGTTATTAAAAGTCAAAGTTGTTTTGATTATTATTTATAATACTAGTAATTTGGAGTACTATTTCACATGGGTAGTAATTCGCAGTCTTTTCAGAACTGATAAATTCATGTGGAGAAAAATCTTAAGAATTTCCTTTGTTTTAGTTAGTTCAGTTGTGTTGAACGATATAAAGAAAGAAGAACAAGTTTGGCTCCTTAAAGAAACCTATAGTACTGACTCACTGTAAAAAGAAGAATTATTTTACAATTTTATATTTTACAGGTGGGATAGGTATTCAGTGAATGAGTTAGTCATATTAAGGATGAAAACAAATTTCATGACTTCATTTTTGGAGGACCTTGAGAGCTGTGAAATGAGTTCCACATAAGGGCAAAGAGATCCAAACAGCAGGCTAAGTATGGATTTTGCAGAAGCAAATTAAAAGTAGCTTCTTCTTAGCAATGGAGAGATTTGGAGCCTTATGGCTTAATGAAGAAAAAAAGTAGGAACTTTCCTATTCACAGCATTTCTACTTACTTATAAGATTAATATAACTAGATTTCTTACTGGCCCATTAAACTCCCAAAAAAGTTGACCTTTTTTCTGAATTCACTACTTCTTTTATTGGCACAATCCTTCCCAAAATCTCCCATTTCAAGCCCTTTTTATATCTTTATATCAGTAAACTGAGGACCAAAGAAGTTAACACAGGTAGTAAATAATACAATTAGGATTTAAACCTCCACCTTCTAATTCCAAATTTAGCATTCTTTCTACTATTCTATGTAACTGTCCATGGATTAAGAAATGGCTCATTATTTCAGTAGCCACTGTTCTAAATCAGAGTTCATTACAGGATCTCCACAATATCAAGATAGCCTCCAGATAGTTTTTCTGATCCATTTCTTGCCCCTCATTGTTATCTATTTTTGTCTCAAATTGAATATTTTTCTCATGCACAGTTATGATTTTATTGTTCTTTTGGCAACAGTGGATAGAACCCCAGGCCTTGAGTCAGTAAGATAAAAATTCAAATCCACTTTCAGATACTTACTAGCTATGTGATTCTGGACAGATCATTCAACCTCTGTCTATTTCCTCAACTACAAAATGGGAATAATTATGGCATCTATCTCTTGGATTTACTGTGAGGATGAAATGAAATATTTGTAAAACCTTAGCATAGTGTCTGGCACATAGTGGTTAATATTTAGTTTGTTTCTTTTCCCCTTCTGTTATTAAAAAGTCTTTGGGGAAGCTAGGTGGCGCAGTGGATCGAGTACCAGCCCTGAAGTCAGGAGGACCTGAGTTCAAATGTGCTCTCAGCCACTTAACACTTCCTACCTGTGTGACCCTGGGCAAGTCACTTAATCCCAATTGCCTCAGCAAAAATAAATAAATAAAAAATAAACAGAAAAACTCTTCAAGGATTTGCTTTTGCCTACTGAGCATAATTCAAATTTATCATGTTTCCTCAATCTACACACTCCACTTGTTAAAATCCTATCTTTAGAATCTCAACAAAAATGCCACTTATTCCACTATCTTTTCTAATTTCTCTGTCTTCCCCTAAATCTCTCTTTCCATAATTATCCCTTCTCCTTTGAATCCTATTTGTACTTTTCTTTCTCCAACAATGAATATGAGAACTCATAATTCTTGCCCATCCCATGCTACCTTGGGTCCTCACATAGAAATCTGTAAGGGGCACATTAAACATAATTGTGGGGTGAGGACAGGGTGCATGTCCTTTCATATTGTGTAGATACCAGTGGATCACATAGATGGCCAATAGCTTATCCTTCCTTCAATTATGCAATTGCTTTATCTTTTTTCCTCCTAATTAAACATCTCTCAGATAACAGCATTTACTTCACATATCTCGAATAGTTCTTTATACTGCATTTCAGTCTTCTCATGTCCATTAAGTACCTCTCTTTTGCTGAGGAACTCTCAGCTTTAATTCTTCAGACATTGTGATGTGACTTATACAAGAAGAACATTATTATTATTTTTTAATATGTAATAGTTTTTTTTTTCCAAAGAGAAGCTTGGGGTCATTATGACAAGCTTTTATGCCAATTCCCAAAGACAAGCCAACTTGCCTTCCTATCTATCTTTGGTTCCCAGCTCATTGTTCACTGATAGTACCTATAAAATCCATGTGTTGATGGTTTAGCTTTAAGTGATGGACCATCCAACCACATCTCACAGTCTAGATTAACAGAAACTGTTCATTTACTTTAAATGCCAAATATGTGCTGCCCTAATTTGACATTGCAATAACATAAATGTAGGAACAATCTAGACTATTTTAATGAGAGAAAAAGTTATGCAATATGAGTTTACCATTATCCTTCTAAAAAGTTATTAGTGTGATGAATTTATGTACAAATTTAAAAGATACAACTTGCTTTGCTTCAAATATCTTTGTGCCAAAAAATAACAACATACAGCTGTAAAATGGTATTTGCCTCATACTCCATTTACATAGATTACTTAATATGTCCCATGTATTTTTCGGAGGAATTGTGATATACTAAAATGTGAAGATGCTGCCACCTGGAAAAGGAATCACAAAATTATGGAATGTCAGAGTTGCAGTGGACCTTAGAGACCATCTATAACAACCTCTGACAATTAAGAATACCCTCTACAATATACTTGTTAAGTTGTCATCACTTTTGCACTTGAACATGTCTAGTGAAGAAGTCTTCTACTAAGGCAACTCTTTTCACTTTAGAATTGCTATACTTGCTAAGAAATTTCTTGCCAAAGCTAAAATTGCCTCCAATTATTTTCTACCTATTATTCCTTGGGTCCAAGCAGAGCAAAGATAGTCTTTCTTCCACATCATAGCCATACAAATAACTGTCATGACCCTCTTATATGTTCCACTCTTACCATCCCCAGTTGCTTCTGGTGATCTTCATATAATTTAAGTCCTCTACCATCTTGGTTGACATCCTGTGAATGACCTTTGCCAAAATCCAACACCCAACCTAAAAATGTTGTTTGCCCAAGGCAGACTATGTCGAGCCTATTAATTTGCAAGTCCTGGACCCCATAACTCACAATATAGCCTATGGTTATATTTTTATTTTTCATTTCACTTTATTGACTCATATTGGGTTTATAATTCATATTGCACTTGTAAATACAAATCTTTTTCCAGACAAATGGCTACTTATCAATGGATTCCCCCATTTGTATTTGTAAAGTTAATTTTTTGCTAGCTCAAGTACAAGACTTTAATTATTATTGAGCTTCATTTTAATAGATTCAGCACAATATGCTCTCCTATTGAAATCTTGGAAACTTACTCTGTTATCCAATTATGTTAGCTATTTCTCCTAGCTTTATGTTATTACATATTTACTAAGTGTGCTATTAATACCTTAATCCAAACTATTGGATTACTCCAATTGATAAGTAGTCATTGAATAGTTCTCTTATCCCCAACATAGAAAGGATAAATGGTGACATCTGACTCAGGTCAATATACCTCCTTCCCATGTCTTGTCTTCATTCAGAAACATAGCTTGTTATCAGGACAGAATGTGATCAGTCGAGTTGAGAAGAACATTTACTGAATCTGAAGGACAGAGACCCAACCATGGGAGAGATATGTTAACTACTCCATGATTATACACAGTGCTTTAGAAAATTGATTTAAAGGCAAACTTGCCTCTAAGTTGTTATGATTTTTAATTATTATTTTTTTGAATTTGTTCATTCTACTTTTGTTTATTTTACAATTCTCTATCTTGTTCACAAGAATAAGGTGAAAGCAAGTTATTTGTTTAAATCTAGCTATATTGCATATATGACATTTCTCTGAGGGGGTCAAAAAAGTAAGTGAGACTTATCTGGCGTGCCTTGTTCTTGATAAAACTCTTTCTTGCTATGTATGTGACCTTACCTCTGCATACCTTATTCAGTCACCTCATCTATGAAATACACATAATAATACTTTCTCTTTCTATCTCATAAGGTTGTTGTGCGAAAAGTATCTTGTAAACTGAAAATGATTATAAAATGTGAGCTAATGTTGTAATACATATTTATTGACAATTTCTCACAGGAATGAGTACTTTAAAATATTCTATTTTATGCTATTTTAGAATGGAGAAGCTTGGGGACCTAATGTTTTAAGATTATGATGCATGCAGACACTACACACACAGACATACAGATACACACACATATCCCCTTCTCAATCTCTCTCTTTATAGAATTAAGTACCTCAATAGAGTTGTGAACTTACACACGTACACATATGTACATGTAAATATGCATGTATAAGATCAGAGATTTATTTATTACATGTGTGTAGGTATATATCTATACCTATATGTATGTTATATATGGGAGAAAGAGAGAGACAGGGAAAGAGTGAGAGAGAGACAGGATAAACAGACAAAGAATTCAATACCTCTATGAAACTATGATATTATTGAGGTGGATATTCTCTGAAAGAGTGTGGATTGTAATCCAACAATGTCTTCTTTCCTTACGTGGCTCTTGTTTGACACAGGAGATTCACTCAATATTCTGAAGGTTTCCTTCTGGGTCTTTTAATATTACTAGGATATCTGTGAAGTGTTCAAACTATCGAAATGCCTTTTTTATCATTTATCTACAATAAGGTAGGATCAGGAATAGTGAGAAAATATCCCACAATATGTCTAGTGATTTCTTACCTCAACACAACAGATTGATGGGAATACTAGGTATATGTATAAAGTATACACTTGTGGAAAGACACATGTGTAGGGAAAATCTGTGCTTCCTGACACTGGGTGTATTGATGTGCCTGAGGGCATAACATATCTCTCCCATGGTTGGGTCTCTGTCCTTCAGATTCAGTAAATGTTCTTGTCAACTCGACTGATCACATTCTGTCCTGATAACAAGCTATGTTCCTGAATGAAGACAAGACATGGGAAGGAGATATATTGACCTGAGTCAGATGTCACCATTTATCCTTTCTATGTTGGGGATAAGAGAACTATTCAATGACTACTTATCAATGCCTCATTTCATCCTAGCACAAACCTGAACTAATCAGATTTTAGTGAAATGGGCAATGAAGTTGGTATGAGATGGCAGCTAAGTGGGGCAATGGATAAAGTATTGAGCTGAGAGTCAGGAAACCCTGAGTTCAAATCCAGCCTCACATACTAGCTGTCTGATTCTGGAGTCAGGAAAGATCTGACATGACTGAAAATGACCAAACAACAAAAATTAATGGCCTTGTAGCTCAAATCATAGCTGATTTGGAAGAAGGATACAAAAACTATGAATGGTGAAGTGCTTAGATTGCCAGATACCAATATGCTTCTGGGGTATCCTTCACTAAGGTCTATCTGTTCTTGGGATTCCTTTTGAAGAAATAGAGAATAGGTCTCTGCTTAGATGTATAACAATTAACTCAACTTGTTTTAACAGGGATAGATGTATTAGAGGCCAAGATGGATATTGGAAAAGACTTGCAGGGTGGGTAAAAACAATAACCAAGTCCAACATTCCTGAAGAAGTTGAATTGTCAATATAACATAAACAGGAATCAGGTTCAATACATTTACCAACTGGAGACAGCTTTCAGCTTTTAAATACCTTGTAATAAGTGTTGAGGGCAACTAGGTGGTGCAATGGATAGAGTTCTGGATCTGGAGTCAGGAAGACTCATCTTCCTGGATTCAAATCTGGCCTCAGACACTTATTAGCTGTGCAATTAGCTGTGCAATCCTGGGCAAGTCCCTTAATCCTGTTTGTCTCAGTTTTCTCACCTGGAAAATGAACTGAAGAAGAAAATGGCAAAACACTCCAGTATCTTTACCAAATGGGCACACAAAAAGTTGAATTGGTGAAAAATGACTGAACTGAAATGGAGGTTGAGAGACAGTTAGTGGAACTGCTGTTAGCTCAAGTGAAGAGAATTCTTCTTTTGGGAGTGGAGACTAACAGCTTCTAGTGAAACTAGAAACTCACAGTGTGGTAACCAGAGCAGAGGTTTCACTGCATCCTTCTGAGATTAGAGATATTACATAGGAGAATGAGAGAAGGAAGGAAGAAACTTTGGCAACTTCTACTGGAGATTAAACACAAAATAAAAACCTTCATACTTATTACTGTTTTCTACATGAGACTGCTTTTTTCAACTGGGAGACCATGGGCAGGTGGGCTTTTACTACCAAGGAATGGAGGAATTTACAAAAAAAGTTCAAAAGAAAACTTGATAAATCACTATAGCAGTGGCTTCTAAGGCATAGTCTACTGAAATCAGTGATGAGACACTGTCCTCAGCAGAGGTCTAAAGGCTTGGGAAAGTCTCTGACGACTTGCTGTTATATTATCAGCTTAAAAAAATACATACATACATACACACACACACACACACATATACACATATATTGCATACTCCAGATGTGGACCTCCCCTAGTTCCTTTTTAGGTGGCTGACATGGGGAATTATTCATACTTGACCTAATAAAGATGAGTTCCCTTTGTAGCTTACTCTCAGAGGGAATCTGTGAAAGGTAAAGTTTCTAAAGGAAATGGGTTTGATAGAGTGGATCTAAGCTTCCCCTCCCCCATCCAACCTTAGGACCAGATCCCCTCAGGGGCAATTAGAATCTTACCATCCATGTGGAAAAATCCTTTTATTCACTTTGTTTGACTCTTGTACACTCCCTAAGTGGCTTCTCCTAGTCTTTAGATCTCCTCTCTCATCTGGCAAATGAATTCTCTCCTCTTTGCTGAGAAAATTGAGGTCATATATCATAATTTGTTTATCACCATCACTTCATACCAATTAACCTCTTTACATTTTAATCCCCATTTTCTTCTATTCTCAGAGGACAAGTGAGGAAGCAGCAACATCCCAACCTTAACCCTGATGTGACTGACCAGAATGCTTTAGAATTGGCTGATTTATCCCTTTGAGTTTCTGACCCCCCAAATCTGGTGAACTAATAGTGACCCCATGGCCTCAAGCACCCAACCCCAGCAGAGAGTAGAAGAATCATCTTCTAGCAGTAGCAACATCCATAGATGATAGAAGCAACTTCCTCATGAAGGGCAGAGGCAAGGTTGTCCTGGGCTTCAGTCAGGCCCCATTAATGAAAGTACAATGTACTTTGCTATCACTTTTTCATAATCGACAGGATCATATACAATGCTTGTAATTTTGTGAAATGGACAAGATGGGGAACACTTGTACTTTGCACATCCTGTCTCCCCAAGATCCTATTGTTTTTTGCTTCTTCTTTACATTGTACTCCCCTAGACCTCCCCATTCTATTGTTAACAAAATTCCTTCCAACTTAAACTCTCTCTCATACTCTTTCCATCTTCTAACCATTTACAAGAGCCTATTTTCATTTCATTGTCAATACTTCCTCCTGAGATGGCTATCTTTCTAATAACATACTCTGCCAGCAGAAGTCAGTATATCCCTCATCCCCTCTTATCACTTCCAAACCCTTCCATTGCCACATCACTAAGTAACCTTCTTTAAGTTGGAATTCATCCAACCATATCAATATGTATACATCCTTATTGTTGTTATCCTTAACACTCTCTAACTTATTCTCCCTTATTTCTTAAGCTATTCAGTACTTGGTTAAATTTTTCTATCAATGTATTGACATACAAACACCCCCTACAATTTTCTTTATATTGAAAACAAACAATATTCATTATGTTCTTTTGATTCCATCACTTGTTTTATATAGTTTGGCACTGAATTCTCAAGATTTAAAAACATACCTTTCATTCCTTATCATAAAACTACATGTCATACTGAATGTTTAGCATACCGTTGATGAACAGTTCATTGTCTCAAGTCTAGCCTTGATTATATCCCACAGGTTTTAATGGTGTATAAATCAGATATATTTTAAGAACAGTAAAACATATTTATCTCTATTGCTCAGCTATACTTTTTCATCTTTTTATGACAAAATTAAAATTAAAAAAAAACTGCTCTTTTTTTTTAACTATAGTTCCAATTTAAAGATGCCCCTATCTGCATCACATTATAGTGAAATCAATCTTTTGTTTATCCTTCATTTCAAAGAGAATCAATGACATCAGAGGATGATGTCTTGAAATGCACATGAATTGGGTTTACAAAAGGCAGAGTTGCTTAGATGTCAGCTTCACCCTCCCTTCCAGAGACCCTGATGTCCAGGGGCAAGGCAAAAGTCAAGACAACTGGCAATGACCAAGAATGCAGTGGGTGACCTTGGTTTTTGATGTCTGACCAAGCTCTGAGCCATCACAATGCCTGGTTTCAGTTACTTTAATGGCCATTGAAACAAATTGTTCTCATCTTCTCATTCTGCATATTTGGAATAGTTATCTCCCTTAAATGAATTTGATGACATTTGGTCCCCCCCTACCTGATTTAGCCTGTCTACTGAGATGATTTTACAAGAGTGTGGTTGCTGCTGCTGCACATTCTACAGCTCCTTAGAGTCGCAGATTAGAATTGGATAAAAAATACACAACAAAGGTAATAGTTCTGAAAGGGCTCAGCATACATTTATACCAAAGGTCTTAGTCCTCCATGAATACTCCACATCTGCCAGTGATATCAATAACCATGGCCACAGAGTCAGAATGGTGGAGTGAGACAGGTACATGCCCAAGCTCTTCCGCAAACTTTTAAATAGAGGACTTTCAAGCATTCATGATGAAAAGACCAGAGCTGAAGAGAAAATCTGATTTTCAAATATAAGACTAAGGAGAAATGGAAGGAAGTAATCAGCAAAGAGATATTATAAGGGGCTTAATAAGATTTATCTGTTTACATGTCTTTATGGGAGGATGAGACTTGTAACTCATTAGAACTTTCTCATTATTAGGGCAGTTATAAGGAG